>NC_142112.1:10130000-10232500 GCF_056152115.1 Neolamprologus brichardi
CATCATTTAGACTTAATCATATATTTTACATTGTCTGTGAAGACAGTGCTTTAATTTCACTGAGATCTTGTGTATTCTGTAGATGTTTATGTTAAATCAAATAAATGTATATGTTTAAAAACAGTTTAATAAAATGTTCCACGTCTGCTGTGACTAGGGATGGGTATCGTTTAGGTTTTATCCGATACCAGTACCAAACCGGTACTTTTGAAACGGTGCCTGTGCTTAACCGGTGCTTAAAGAATGGAGAACACAAACTTTGTCCAAAAACCTCTCATGTTCAGCTGTTTTTTTGTAAAAAGATAACAATGTTAGCCTTTTCTGCAGCTATGGGGCATATATGGTATCACTCTTGGCTGGAAGCAGCTTAAACATGGAAAAAACACAAACTTTGTCCAAAAACCTCTCATGTTTAACTGTTTCCCACTTTTTCTTTGGTCATTTTAGCCTTTTTGTCCAGGGTGAAGGGAGTATCTGCCATCAAACAAGAAGACAGCTGCATGTAGCTATGATGATGTTTGCTAGTTCACCTTACATGCATTAATGTAATAACGTGGTTAGCCTACTCAACGTAAATTACACACGAACAACATTAAGCTACTCACGCAGAGAAGAACGGCTGCTGCTGCATCATCATCCTCATCATTTCTGCTACACTGGCAGGGCTAGGGGCCAGGACTCTCCTCTTCGGGTTTTTGGGGGATGTTGCTAACTCCGGGTCGATAACAGGCACCACACCCACAGTAGATGTGCTCGGTGTGAGGTCTCGCAGCAAGCTATCAAATACGGCGCATTTCTCGGCTTTTAAAAAAACGCTATGCGTCGCCAGGTGTTTCATCAGATTTGAGGTGTTACCTCCTTTGACAGCATCACAGTATCAGCTTAAAGCACTTGTTGCAGCTGCTGAGTTTGCATCTTTTGCTGTGAAGTACAGCCAGACTTTGACCGCTTCGCCTTGGGCATTTTTAATCTGTAGCTCTGCTCTAAAAGAACGTACGTACCTGGACCCGCCTACTATCCTTGCAAAGGTAAAATGATTGGCTAGAATTCAAAGTGTATCACATCTCAGGGGGAAAAAAGCACCGAAATGTGCGCTGCTTTTCGGTCTGGTTACTACTGTTTATGTCAGAACCGGTGCCATGATACCGGTATCCATCCCCAGCTGTGACCTCTCTCTCTAAAGTTTGCCTCCCACATTTTTACAGAGCTGAACATTCGCTGCTTTTGTTGCAAGGAAGTCACTTCTTGCTAATACTTTCATATTACAAAAAATGAAAATGAATCAAGTATCTTAAAAGTTTGTGTTCAGCAGGTTACAAAGGTCAGTGAGAATCTATCAGGCTGACATGTCAGCAAACAGCAAGATCTTTGTGTCAGGAGCTCCGTGTTCTCAGTCTTTCATACATCTAATGTTCATGAACGACAAAAACTAATATCTGCTAATCACATCAAGATATACGTGTGTTCAGACATTTCAACAAAATCTCACCACATAGCAGGAGCTCTGTTGTTGTTGTAATTATCATCAGGTATTACACTGATGGCTGCATCGGAGGATATTTTGCGTGTAGAGTGGAGCAGACAGGGATCGAGTCACCCGCTTGACCACCAAACAGGTCAAGCTTATTCGGCCTTTCTAACTGTATCCTCATGAACTTGAGCTCATTCCTCTGAGTATGACACGGTTACTCCAGTTTGATGAGTCTGCTTAACCTCCAAAGTCATGTGCAAACAGTAGTTTTTCTAAACTTTATTGTTCATATGAACACATGTATCAGTCTGCATGTTTAATGCAGTGAGAGAAAAAACTAACAGCTAACAATGTTTAAATTCATCACATGTATATGTATATATATTATAGAGATATATATGTGTATGCATGTTGACCCATTGATTCTGAAACACAGTCATTGTTCCTCATATTGTGGCAAAGCCTGTTTGTAAATGTGCTTCGTCATGCTGCAGCTCCCTCTGCTCTCACTTCCTGTTTTGATTGTTATTGCTTGGCTGAGCAGACGACCGTTTTACTACAGGAAGTGAGACAGAAGTTGGCTTGTGTTTTTTCCTCCAACCACAGTGTGACAGAAAGCTGAGTTCACCGTTGAGGAGGAAGCAGACGTTTGTTTTCATCATCTTCTGTCCTGTAATGTCCCCCATGACCGAGCTGCAGAGTAAAGCAGCAGTGTGAGCAAAGCTACAATCATAGTTCTGGGTAAGTTTTGATGTCCTGACTGGACGGGGCTACGAAAGCCCCTCACTTATTTTAGAGACACTCACCAGCTCTGTTTGACACAGATCATCAAAGTCCATCCAAAACATGCCTGTTAAGCCCCTGACTGTGTTTTTGTGATACGCTCATGTTTCCACTGTTCGAGCGACACACTGTCACCGCCATGTAACTGTTCATAGTTGGCCTCGTTCTAGGGTGTGTGAGGAAGGACCTTTATTGTGAAATGTACAATGGTAATCTTTATTTCTCTTACACACTCAGCAGTCATCAAAAGCTAATTTACAATCAGCAGCAGCCTCGGGTGTTATCATCTGCAGAGATCTGGACATGAAACGTCTCGACCTGTAAGAATCTGCAGCCTCTGAAAGCCTTCCTGTGTTAGTCTGCACAAACAACGAGCAGCAACTCACAAATGTGTTCATTATTGTTTGATATCATCAATGTTCATATTGGCATTGTGTTATTGTTCTGACAGTCCAAGGTGGCATCTGGAACAACATGCTTCCTGTAATGCATGTAAGAATGCGCCTGTGTCAGCGTGGCGACATTGGTTAGCAGAAAAGAGCAAGTTGATGTAAATTGTACTTTAGATTTTAAAATGTATCTATAAGCTAATCACGGTCACACTGAGGTAAATTAACAGGTCTGTTTCAGGTTATGGGACAGATGAGATGTCACCAATATCAACTCACTATGTGACGAGATGAAGGTAAACGCGGGTCCATGTACAACAACATAACCAGCAACTCAAGCTAAATGCAAAATTATAGGTGAGTAGGAAACTCTAATGTTATGTTTTGTTTTATTTTTCATGTAATGTTATTTTTTAAAATTGCAATGTAGCCATTTGTTACAGTATAGTGTGTGTGTGTGTGTGTGTGTGTGTGTGTGTGTGTGTGTGTGTGTGTGTGTGTGGCAAGGTGTTTCTGCGCAGTGTACCAGGGGCACGGAGAAAAGTTGTCGTACCATAGGCACGAGGAGTGTATATGTGTGTGTGTGTGTGTGTGTGTGTGTGTGAATGCTGTTGTGATCGAGCCCTGATGGGTACAACAACAATGCAAGAGCAGCACAATTGTATACAGCAGTGCAACATGTGTGAACACTTATGAAGAGTGTTGTCGTTGCAAATCCTCGGTCGGGCCTGTGAGGCGTCCGGTGGTCTGACCGACCGTGTCAGGACAGATTAGCTCCACCAGCGTCTTCATTCAGCAGAAGCCAGCCGGGATACCTGCTGGGAAAGGTCACCGTGAGGTCACAGAGACTCTGTGCTAATGATGGAAAATGTTAACCAGGGTTTAAAGGTCATTGCTGTCAACATGATGAACATCACACTTACGTTTTGGTCTTATGTGCTGTCAAGTAACATGATTTGGGGTATGTTAATCATTAACTAAAATATTATAGATCCGTTATCCATATCAACACGTTGGTTACCAGAAAATCCTTCTCAATAATTCTCCATTAAACTGACGGTTTGACCTGTTCTGGACCTTCAGGATCGTTTGTAGAAACAATGAAGCTGAAATTTTATTACTTTTTGTTAAAATAATATTTTAAACCACAAACCACAAACTCCATTTACAGATGTGAAATCCGAAGATATTAGTTTAGGTTACGTTTCAGGTTTATTTGGCAGAAACACAAATTTTCTTACGATTATTTCACTCTACAGAGGATTGGTAAGAATGGTAGGAAATCCAACCTACCATTATGAATAATAGGTAAATCAAATACAGGCTGCCCCGTAGGCCCTGCTCGCCCAACTTTCACTCAAAGTGAACTGAATACAAACGTACAGGTGCAAACCACGTCTCATGAGCAAAGCTGCACTTACAGTGAAGCGATACAATATTTGACTTTGTCTTCAGTTCAGACAATAAACACTGAAAAATGCTTGCCCCTCGTTTTAATATTAATAATAATAATAATAATAATAATGCAGATTAGTGTACTGGGAGCTGTTGGTGCTTTCGGATGGTCCGGGGATATCAAACACAAACCTGTGAGAGACAGAAACTGTGGCAGAGGAATTCCTTTGCTGGAAATGATTGGAAAGGTTTCACAATGAAAAATGACCAGTGGACATTACCACAGACTGAAGCAGGTAAAACCTAAAGTAGATAACATTTTGTGATACATTCAGAGAATATACGTACTGTTTGTGTTAGTTAAAAATCCTTTGTGGTGTCCTCGGGATTCCCATATGCTTGTTTGCCATTCACCAAGGGTTATGCAGACTAATAGAATATAGAGGATCATGTTATTTTATAAATACACGTAGGTGTAATGGCTTTAAACAGCAGGTGGATGAAACGTTTTGAACTCAGGTTGGCTCGTCATTATGGACTTACCTGTGATTTAAAGGGTGGAGAGTTACCAGCATGTACCTCTGACAAATGACCTTTTTTTGGGCTCAGTCACACTAAAGAAATTAATATATGATGGAAACATCCTTGTCACTTGGAGTTGTTAGATAGCTAGATGCTGAGCAACAACTATATCTAGGTAATCACTTCCACAGGTCACCCGGTGGAAGGCGACCGTCTCCAAAGAACGGCCGACTCCGACGGATTAAAGTTTCAAGGTTCAAAGCTGCAAGTTCACTGCACGAGGTTGGCAGTGCTGCGGTCTCCAATCACTGTTTTAATCACTGTGTGACTGTAGCAGAACCACAAACACATCACCTCATGCTAGAGTGAAAATCATTTTTCACCTCGTTTAACGCTCTTAGACGTTTGTGTTGCTTATTTGTACCTATTCACTCTAAAGAATAATAAAGCAGTTTTTAATACCAAAATATATGATGTTCAGGGTGTGTCAGCTGATTTTGTTTGTTTGTTTGTTTGTTTGTTTGTTAGTTGTAGAGGTCTCAAGAGTGCTGCTGCAGATTCTGTCACTAACCTTGAGTCACTTTGTGTGCAGGTGTTGACTGAAGTAGGAAACTGTATTCAGAAGACATGTTTGAAACAAAAGGAGTAATTTAATTAGTAATTTTAAAAAATGATTAAACGGTTTGAATCAGTAACTGACACAGAAATGTTGCGTGCTGAGTAATTTGTTTGAAGTAAATGTGTCACTATAAACCTTTCTTAGCTTCAGGACAGCCTTGTTGTTCTGAAATGTTCATTTTAAGGGGAATAAATAATCAACACAAAGCTTTTTCTCTGAAAACATTTATTATATTTGAATAACATTTGCACTGAGCTCAAACCTGCAGTCAGAGATTTCTTGTGTTTTATCAGGATTCAAATCCCAACAGTCGGCGTGCTTTTATTTTACAACAAGTCTTAATCATCGCAGGAGAAGTGAGACTCGTGGTCAGGAAGTGAGAGTGTTTCTGAGGTGAGTTGATGACTTCAGCTCAGGTTTGACGGTTGCAGGATTTTCCCGCTTTTGTCCTTGCACACATGACATAGTTACTCAGTGTTATGTTGATGCAAATGCAGAAGGAAACGCCCTGTGTGGTTGAGATGGGTTACACACTCACTGGCATGTCCTGTACAGTCAGACCACAAAGACTTGCACAATAAATGCAGCACAGTATTCATCATTTTTGCTTCAAATATGAAAGAGGACAGTTAAAGTTTTGCGTTATATATTTAGTATATTTTTATTATGGGTGGGACTCAATTACAAAAAATTTATATAATTAATTAGAGGCTTTGTAATTAATGAATCTCTATTAATCACATTTAATTTAGTCTTAGTTCAGTTGCCAGCCTGTTTTAAACATGCTGTTGTTCAGCCTGTACTTAAAAAACCTAATCTTGACTCCTCTGTCCTCACTAACTTCAGGCCTATCTCAAAGCTCCCTTCCTAGCGAAAAGTTTGGAAAAGATTGTATTTGTACAGCTGCAATCTTTTGTAAACAGACACAATGTTCTTGGGAGGTTTCAGTCTGGTTTTAAAGCTCTTCACAGCACAGAAACTGCACTTTTAAAAGTTCTTAATGATCTTTTATTAGCCCCTGACTCAGGAGACTCAGCTGTGCTTCTTTTTTGGATCTGACTGCAGCCTTCGATTCTGTTGACCGCAGCATCTTGATCTCACGGTTGGAGCATTGTGGCATCAAGAGCACTTCATTAGAGTGGTTCATGTCATACCTGTCTGACAGGTGTGACGTGAGCTTTGGAGATTTTATCTCTTCCTCAGCTCCCCTTACTTATGGTGTTCCCCAGGGATCTATACTGGGGCCAATTTTATTCTCTATTTATATGCTGCCTCTAGGTCTCATTTTTAGAAAATATAACAATTGTTCATTCATATGCTGATGATACTCAGATCTATCTTCAGCTGAAGGGAAACAGTCCAGCCTCACTAGAACTTCAGTGTCTTTGTCAGGGCTAATGAGCGGTATGGATTCAGGCGCGGAGCTCTGGGTTGAAGCCGACAGTGCGTTTATTTACAGTGCTTGAAATACAGTCTTCATACAGTGAGATATCCAACAATGTCCTTTCTCTAAATCCCAAAAGTGGTGAAGGCGAGTTTCCCCGTGAGGTCGGTGTGCACTCCTTCCGTGTGAATTCCTCCTCCCGAAAACACCAGTGAATCAATTCAATTCAATTCAATTTTATTTATATAGCGCCAAATCACAACAAAAGTCGCCTCAAGGCGAATCCCTTTTCTTCACTCCTCCGTTCCGTACTTCTCCACCTGAGAGACGAGCAAACACAACAGCGGGTAAGAAGGCTTGCCTTGCTATGCGGGTTATAAGATCACGAGCACACTTATCTACCAAGCTCCGAGTACAATCCAGCGTCGACTGCCGTCTGGACACACTGTTAAATACCTCCGTGTAGTGAGGAATGATTAGCGGCAGCTGGAGCTGAAGGTTACTCTTCCGGGTCAGAGGTCGGCCCTTCTCGCTCTCTCGGAGACACCGCCCCTAGGCATAGCCCGACCTGCAGAATAGGGAGGAAGAGAGAAAGAGAGGAAGGCGCACACACATCACAAATAAACAAGCAGGTCGTCCGGGGAGGACCGTCCGACCGTGACAGTCTTGGTGAAGTTACATCCTGGATGGCCTCTAACTTCCTTAACTTCAGTGAGAACAAAATCAAAGTGATCATTTTTGGACCAAGCAGCAATCCCAGCACCTCCCATTTCCCCGGTGCTCGCCTCTCTTCATTGGCTCCACTTCAGACTTAATTTTAAAATGTTATTGTTGACTTACAAAGCCCTGAATGGACAGCCTCCCGGGTGTTTGTCTGACCTCTTTAGATCTCTTAGATCAAGTGATCTTTTGCTTTTAGCCGTACCAAGGTCGAGGCCGGTTCACAGAGGCGATCGAGCATTTGTAGTCGTAGCGCCTAAGCTGTGGAATACTTTGCCCTACACATCAGACAGGCTCCTGCTGTCAATCGTTTTAAATCTTATCTTAAAACACATTTGTATTTACTGGCTTTTAATACAGCGTGAGAGTTATTTGCTAATTCATATTTGATGTTTGCTATCAATATTATAAGTTACCTTGGTATTTTGTATTCTTGCACAGCGCTTTGGTCAACGTTCCTGCTGTAATTAAATGTGCTATATAAATAAATAAACTATAAACTATCCCACAGTGGAACGTTGTGGGGATGAAAGTTATGTTTAAACATTAATTTCCAATTTAGTAAAACTCGTTGATAAAATTCTCCAAATTTTATGGGCAGTTTAGAAATTTCACAATCACATACTAATAGGAATCGGATTCCCCCAACTTTGTCGAAAATAAGAGACGTATCAAGAACCAGAGCTCATCATCATTTTTTAAGAAAGATCGGAGCCAATTCATCTTTAACATGACATTCATTATTTCAAAATCGATCGCTTTTAAACCCCCTCCTTCATAGTATTTTATCAAGTCCCTGTTTCTGATATAGTGATGTTTAATTTTTCCATATGAAAATAAAATTCACCTTATTGATGTCTTTTATTATCCTTGGTGGGATGGCTAGGGAATAAGCTGGTGTCAGGGACCAAGCAGTAAAGCATAAAGGACACAGGTGTTTAATTCAAAAAGGGGGTTTTATTGACCCAAAAAATATGAAAATATATTTAACAAAGCCAAAACTTAAATAGGCAGACCAATAAAAGAGGTCAACTCAATAGACTAAACTCAAGATAATAATTAACAAAACCTCAAACAAACATAAGATAAACTGACCTGCTGAAATGACACACGGGGGAACTTAAATACCAGTTTAGCTAAACCAAATGACACACACGGGGGAAAACAAAATGGCTGCCATATAAGCAACTAATACAAAACAATTAAACAAACATGAAACACCCCCCAGACAATGAAGCATGTGGTGCAATCCAATTAGGCTGTCAGTGGTACTTCAGGTCTACCAGCCCTTTGCCACACCTTTTGCCAGACAGACGGAGAAGCCAACTCCCAGGTAACTCAAACAAAGAAAGATGTATTAATATAACATAAAACAGAACTTTGACCTTGCAAGGTTAATATGTGTGCACGCCATATAAACATTGGAAGGTGTGATGGAAAAATAAATACATTTAATAAAGAAACAATATTGAACAATAGACTAGACTATTTTAAAGTAGTGACTGTAAATTAAACTAAAGTGAATCAACGGGTGGTGAGGTGTGGAGCTTACCATGTGTGGCATGCCATCACACACCTCCCCTCTTCAGAGCTCTCGCTGGAACAGCGAGAGAGATAGTCAGCAGTAAGGTTCTCCTTGCCTGGTACATGGTGGACAGTGAATCGGAATGGCTGTAAGGCCAGGTACCAGCGGGTAATTCGCCCATTTGTGTCCTTCATCTGCTCAAGCCACTGGAGTGCTTTGTGATCAGTTTCCAAGGTGAAGTCTCTTCCCAGTAGATAGTAGCGGAAGGAGTCCAGGGCCCACTTGATCGCTAAGGTCTCCTTCTCTACTGTGGAATACCGAACTTCCCGTGGAAACAGTTTCCGGCTGATGTAAGCCATTGGATGGCGGCCTTCCCTGGTTTCCTGAAGGAGGACAGCTCCCAGGCCCCGATCTGAAGCATCAGTCTGTAATATGAACGGTTCATCAAAGTTGGGACTGTACAAAACCGGTTGCTTACTTAGTGACTGTTGGATGTCATGAAATGCTGCCACTGCCTCCTCTGTCCACTGGATGTGATTGGGGGAACGTGATCCCGTCAGGTCTGTGAGCAGAGCTGCCCTGTTGGAGAACTGAGGGATGAAACGACGGTAGAAACCTGCCATGCCCAAAAAGGATCTCAGCTGCTTCCTTGTTTGGGGCAAGGGGGATGATTCCATGGCCTCGATTTTGCTGACCTGTGGCCTGATAACCCCCTTGCCGATGACATGGCCCAGATATTCTGTCTCAGCGGCGAAAACACACTTTGACGTATTCACCGTCAACCCAGCTGAGTGCAAGTGGTCCAGAACAGTTCGCAGGTGTTCCACATGCTCCTCCCAGGTGTTGCTGTGGATAACAATATCATCCAAGTAAGCAGCAGCAAAGTCAGAGCAGTCATGTAATACCTGATCCATTAGCCGTTGGAAAGTTGCTGGAGCTCCATGTAATCCAAATGGCAAGACTGTAAATTGGAAAAGCCCCCATGGTGTTCTGAATGCTGTGAACTCTCTGGACCGTTGAGTGAGTGGGACCTGCCAGTAACCCTTACACAGATCTATTGTGGTCAGGTACCTTGCTTTTCCCAGACGTTCAAGTAGATCATCAATTCTTGGTGTTGGGTAGGAGTCAAACATGGATACGGAGTTCAGGTACCTGAAATCAATGCAGAACCTCATACTCTCATCCCTTTTGGGTACCAAGACCACAGGGTTGCACCATTCGCTTTTAGATCTTTTAATTATCCCTAGGGATAGCATCAAATCGATTTCCTTCTTCAATGAAGGCAGCAGACGTTCTGGGATCCTGTAACTCAATCGTCTCACAGAGGCACCTTCTCGTACCACAATATCATGTTCGACAATGTCAGTTCTCCCTGGATTCTCTTGAAAGACTGCTGATTTACACATTTCTCTCACCTGCTGCTGCTTGTCCTCTGGGAGATGGCTGAGATCATAATCCAGAGAGCCAGCAGGTGGTAGATATTGCTCATCTGCTTCATCTTCTTCAGGCACTCGCCGTATGAGCATTGCATCCGCCTTGTGTTCAATACGCACCACCCACTCCTTCAGAAGGTTTATATGCAAGACCTTGCTGGGGTGCAACTGCCCTGGGGTGGACACCTCATATGTGGTGGGTCCCAGCTTCCTCATAACTTCAAATGGCCCCTGCCACTTTGCCAGCAATTTGTTGTTGTCACTGGGGAGGAGCACGAGCACCTTTTGTCCTGGCTCAAACGAACGCTGACGAGCAGATTTATCATACCAAGACTTCTGCTGCTGCTGGGCCTCCACCATATGTGATTGAGCAAGTTCACTCATTTTCTCTAATCGTTCTCTCATCTGAATGACATAAGACAAAATGTTATTGGGTCCCTCCTCCGCCTTGTCTCCCTCCCAGATCTCCTTTAACAGAGTTAGAGGGCCACGAACCTCATAACCATACAACAGCTCAAAAGGGGAAAAACCTGTGGAGGTTTGGGGGACTTCTCTATAAGCAAAAAGTAGATATGGCAGCCATTGATCCCAATCATTACCACTGTTGTTGACAAACTTTCTGAGCATCTGTTTCAATGTCTGGTTAAAGCGTTCTGTCAGCCCATCAGTTTGAGGGTGGTATGGTGAAGTTCTCAGACTCCGGATACCCAACAACTGATAAACTTGCTTTAACAAAGTAGACATGAAGTTAGTGCCTTGATCAGTTAGTATTTCTCGTGGAAACCCAACTCTTGCAAAGAACTGCACTAAACAAAATGCAATGGGCTTGGCCTTTATAGATTTTAAAGGGAACACCTCAGGATATTTTGTGGCATAATCTGTTACAACAAGCATGTAACGATTTCCTGCTTTGCTCCTCTCAACAGGCCCTACAATGTCCATTCCAAGACGCTCAAAAGGAGTGCCGATGACAGGGAGAGGTTGGAGTGGAGCTCTATGGGGGATTTTGGCAGATGTTATCTGACACTGTGGACAACTTTTACAAAACTGAGCCACATCTTTGCTAAGACCAGGCCAGTAGAAATGATGTTTGATGCGAGCTGTGGTCTTGTGTTTACCAAGGTGGCCAGCCCACGGAATAGAATGCCCCAAGGTGAGAATGGCGTTTCTCACCTTCTGGGGAACCACCAGCTGCAGCACCGACCCCTGCTGACGATAGAGAATGTCATTTTGCAAGATGTACTCGATGTACTCACTGTTGAGAACCTGTTCCACTCCAGGTTCCTTTTCTTTGGCCTTCTGGAAAAGAGATATTAAAGATTGATCAGATTTTTGGAGTTCAGCAATTTCAGTTGGAATAGTAAACCCTAGGGGTGACGATGTTGGCTCAGCGTCTGTTAGTGTCTGCACAGGTGAAAATTGGAATTTCTCCTGCCTTCTTTGTCTGCGGGTCTTCCGTGGCTTCACCACAGTTGGTTCAAACTCCTCATCAAAGAAAGGCAGGGCACTCAGGGTCTCAGAGTAGGTACTGACTTGCTTAGCCTGAGCTCTGGTAACGGCTACATTGCACTCCTCAGTCTGCTCAGACTCCAACAAATCAAAAAGCACAGGAAGGTCACGCCCTAACACGGCAGAGTAAGGCAAACTGCTCACAACACCCACATTCAGCAGATACATCTGGTCCTGAACTTTAATGTAGATGTCAGCTGTCGGATATCTTTTCTCATCTCCATGGACACAACAGATTGAAATTGTATCACTGGTGCGAACAATATTAGGTGGGGCAAAATCTGAGTGAATAAGGGACCGAGAACTGCCAGAGTCAAGAAGGGCATTGAGTAGAACCCCATTCACTTCAATCTGACTCATTTTGATGGATTTGTCACTCTCCTGCTCAGGATCAACATTAGAACGGGGGGCAAAGCACATTTGTACCATTTTAGCAGAATTTCTTGGCCACATAGGTTTCGTATGGCCCTCTACTCCACAAAGATAACAAATGAGCTTCTTACCGGAGGCCTTCGGTGGTCTAGTGGTAGACTGAGGGGTCTTACTGGTGCTTGTATTTGCTGAATCCAGATGGTTTTGCTGAGGTATCTTCCGAGTGTCCCTCGATGCCTTCCATGCATTATGGCTCCATGCTTGCCCCTTCTTTCTGGCAGCAACAAAAACATCAGCTAACCGAGCCGCTTCCATTGCTGAGCCAGGGTTATGTTCTCTGATCCAAACCTGAAGCTCAGGAGATAACATTCTGAGAAACTGCTCCAAGATTATAGTTTCACCAATGTCATGAATAGTTTTACCCTTCCATTTCCCATAAAGCTCCTTCAGTCTCGCATATAGCTCACGAGGGCTTTCATCTGGTTGAACGTCCAGGGATCTGAATCTTTGCCTATATGTTTCAGGGTTAATGTCATATTTTGACAGAATAGCTGATTTCACTTTATCATAGTCTAATGAATCATCAATGTCCATGTGAACATAGGCACCTCTAGCTTTACCAGTAAGCAAAGGTATCAAACGAAAAACCCAATCTGATTTCTGCCATCGATAAGCTGTAGCCATACGTTCAAATGTGATCAGGAAATGTTCTATATCATCAGCTTCAGTTAATCTTTCCAATCTGCCCTCTATTTGTTGGGGAAACTGAAATGCTGGTGAAATGGCTGGATTGGAATTAGTCATAACTGGTTCAGCCTGGGCCTGCTGAGCAGAGGAAGAAGGATGAATATCAGACTCTAATGGTTCAGAGCAAGCCTCTGCAGAATCTGATGGTGATGTTCTGACTTGGATTTCTGACTGCAGAAGTCTAAACTGATGTTGAAGGGCTTTAAATCGCTGTTCTTGTCGTGCATTTAACTCACTCTGTTTTGCATCCCGGACGTCCTGTTGTCCCATGTGAGCATGTAGCATATTGACTAGGTCAGACAAAGTAGGCTCTTTTTCCACTCTCTCCACAACTTCAGTGACTCCTGATGCTCCATTTTCCTCCTCATCACAGGTTTGGTGAGCAGATCCCTTTTTCTTTTCATTCTTGCCACCACGATGCATTCTTCTTCCTCATGGGGAAAAACAGAAGAAAGAAAAAGAAAAAGACCTGTGTCCAATACTGGATGATCCCACTGCTGCCACCAATTGTCAGGGACCAAGCAGTAAAGCATAAAGGACACAGGTGTTTAATTCAAAAAGGGGGTTTTATTGACCCAAAAAATATGAAAATATATTTAACAAAGCCAAAACTTAAATAGGCAGACCAATAAAAGAGGTCAACTCAATAGACTAAACTCAAGATAATAATTAACAAAACCTCAAACAAACATAAGATAAACTGACCTGCTGAAATGACACACGGGGAAAAACAAGATGGCTGCCATATAACCAACTAATACAAAACAATTAAACAAACATGAAACACCCCCCAGACAATGAAGCATGTGGTGCAATCCAATTAGGCTGTCAGTGGTACTTCAGGTCTACCAGCCCTTTGCCACACCTTTTGCCAGACAGACGGAGAAGCCAACTCCCAGGTAACTCAAACAAAGAAAGATGTATTAATATAACATAAAACAGAACTTTGACCTTGCAAGGTTAATATGTGTGCACGCCATATAAACATTGGAAGGTGTGATGGAAAAATAAATACATTTAATAAAGAAACAATATTGAACAATAGACTAGACTATTTTAAAGTAGTGACTGTAAATTAAACTAAAGTGAATCAACGGGTGGTGAGGTGTGGAGCTTACCATGTGTGGCATGCCATCACAGCTGGATAGATTAATCTGGACAAAGATTCAACCTTGGTTAACATTGTCCTGCCGAACAACGTTAAATCTCTCTGTAGCCAATGGTTTAGAGTTTTTTTGCATTTGTCAATTGTGTTCTGAATATTCTTTTTTTCACTATCAGCCATGCATTTAGTTAGCCAAATTCCAAGATATTTGATTTCATTTTTGACAGGTATATCATAGAAAGAAGAGTGAGAACAATTGTGGAAACTCATGAGTTCACATTTGTCCAGGTTCAGGCGTAGGCCAGAAGCATCAGAAAACATCTTTATTGTATCTAATAGCCAATAGAATTTGTTCTTCTTCTTCTTCTTTTTTTTTTTAGAAAGGCTGCTGTTTCATCAGCAAGCTGACTTATTATTCATTTGTGGTTATTTATGTCTAATCCTTTGATGTTTGAGTTTATGACAGTAATAGCAAGTAATTCAGTGGCTACAATGAATAAAAGAGGTGAGATGCTGCAGCCCTGCCTGATACCTCTCTCCACCCTGAACCTGGGACATCTGCCTTCTGAAAGAGAAACACAACTATTAATATCATTGTATAACACAGTGATCATATCCAGAAATGCATCTCCAAACCAAAAATGTCTTAATAATAAAAGTGTGTTCGATAGAATCAAATGCTTTATGAAGTCCAAGAACAACATGAAATCATCATCCTTAATTAGGTAATTGTAATCGATAAGGTCTAAAACCAAGCGGATATTATTTTGGATCAACCGTCCTTTAAGAAATCCTGATTGTGTCGGGCGAATTATTTCAGTATAATGTAGTGTAGTCTGTATTTAAGAGTGTTATAGGTCTTAGATTACTATTTTTTCTTGTCTTTTTCCGGTTTTGGAATTAATTTTATAACTCCCTGTTTCATTGTTGCCATGAGCTCCTTTTGATTAATACATTCATTTAACGCACTGATTTTAGATCTTCCCAAAAGTGCTTATAGAAATTAGTTGTTATTCCATCAGGTCCCGGTGAGCGATCAGATGCCATGCTTTCAATAGTAAAATCAAATTCTTCTATAGTTAGGTCTTCATCACAAATTTCTCTAAAATTATCATCAATTACCAGAATCCAATTACTGATTTTGTCAAAGAAGGAGGTGACATTTTGTTCTGAGTATGAAGACTTACAAAGGTTACTGTAAAAAGTAAATACTTCATTTGAAATGCGTTTAGTGTCTGTACATTCCTCTCCGTTGATTATTAGGTTACATATTGAATTATATTCTTGTTTGTGTTTTTCTAGATTGCAAAAATAGGCAGTGTTTTTTTCACCAGTGTTTTTTTTTTTTGGATCGCAAATAAGCAGCCTTGGCTCTATAAAGGTACATTTCGTCCAATTTAGATTGTAAGTTATTAATTTTTCCTTTTTCTTCCTCAGTCCAATTCAATTTGCCATAAAGATTCAAACGTTCTTTTACTACATTTGATTCCTCTTCTTTCCTTTATTTGTTTAATTTTTTACTGAATCCGATTGAGGTTTTTCTGATTCTAAATTTAAAATATTCCCATTTTAGTATCGGTGTATTGATGGCTTCATCATTCTGGATATCTAGAATACATTTTTTTAATAGAATTACAATAATCCTCATTTCCTCAGCAGCTGAGAGTTACATTTCCAATAATCCTTAAATGTGTTGTTTTGGTCTTTGCTTTGCAGTCTTAGAATAATAGAGCAATGGTCACCATTAGAGATGACTGTTCCCTTAACATATTGTAAAACTGAGTTGGATTCCAACCAATAATCAATACGTGACCTGCATTGACCATTAGGTTTGTGCCGGGTAAATTGTTTGACATCTTTGTTTAACATCTCCATACATCTATTAATTTAGTATCATTAGCAAAATTTTCAAATATTGGGTTTTTATGTTCTCTTGAAAATTTTGAAGGCCATCTATCCAACCATTCATCAGGAGTCACGTTGAAATCACCTCCAACTACTATATAATCAGTGGGGAATTTGGTATTAATCATTGATCATTGTTGTATCCATAAACATTAATCAAAATAATCAGAGTATTATCTGTCCGCACAAAAACCTACCAGGACATCTGTTGAAACAAATAGCAACCCCAGCCGACCTGTTTGTACCATGACTAAAAACAAGTTTATCTCCCCATTGTTGTGACCAAAACTTCACTTCAGATTCCTCAGAATTAGTTTCCTGGAGAAAAACACAGCTTGCCTGTTGCCCCTTACAGAACAGAAAAACAGCTTTGTGCTTAATTGAGTCTTTAAGTCCCCTTGTGTTAAAGGGAAAAAAAGAAATGTTAGTTTTCAATTGGAACACGGAACACATGAACAGCTTTAAAGAGGGAGTTTAGGAGGTTGAGTAGGAAAATCTTGAGGTAAAAGTCCCATCATCCGAAATGTTCCACTGTATATTCCCTTCGTCAGCCCATCCCTGGGATCTCCTCCCTGATGCGTTTGCCTTCTGTGAAACCAAAAGGGCCCCTGAAGCCCGCAGCCTTGCCTTCCTTCCGAGCCTGGTCGGTTTTTTGCCACAATGCTTGTCTGGATCTCCAGTCCTCCGGGGTCAGGTCTTCAGCAAAGCGGATGCCTTCTTCTTTGCACATGGGAGAATCCTTCGTTCGCCTCCAGATGTCATCTCTCACGGCACGTCTCAAACAGAATAATGATTTGCCGATGCTTATTCTCCGCCGCTCTTCCTACTCTGTGGACAACATCAACCGCTTCTTCCATCTTCATCTTTAGGTCTGGAGCAATCCTTCCTAGAAGTTCCACCACTTCTGCTCTGATATTTCTATTTATTTCCTCCTTTTTCCCTTTGATACGGAGACACCATCTTCTTTTGTATCTTTCTTGGTTCAATACACGATCTTTAATGTCGTCATTATGTTTTTTGATTCAATCTCTTTTTCCAGGTGTTGTATTTTCTTTTTGCATTCTTGTAGCTCCTCTAAATTAAACTGCACCGATTTAGCGATGGAAGCCAGCATGGCGCTATGTTGTTGAATTTGTTTGCTAACTTCATCCATGCGGTCATCAACACGTTTTCCAAAAGTCTCAATAGCTTTTAGTATAGTGTCAGTGGATGTGTTGGAGTCGTTTCCATCGGGGTAGTCATGCACGCAGTTTCTCTGGGTTGTAAACGGGAGGTTTTTCACTGCCGGGGGTTTCATGTTATTGTTTGTCTTCATGTTCGAACTGAAAGGTTGTCAATATAACTCAAAGGAGTGGATTATATAACTTCAAGATTATAACATTGGGACTTCAGCTGCTCAGTCTGCCAGCTTGCCAAAACTCTTGTAGCTCTGATGTGTGCATCACTGTAATCGGTATACCAGGAAATTGTGCATTGACAAAAGTTCCCCTTTTCTTGGAAGGCAAAGCGCAATTAGACGCATTATTTTTTTTTATGTGTTATTATTTTCAAATTAATTAATCACAATTAACACTTTAAATTCCTTCCTCTTATTTTGTTTCACATATCTTTTATTAGAAGCAAGTATCAAAGTTGTTACAGGTTAATAGGACTTATTTTCTCTTTTTCTCTAAACAAAAAAAAATAAATAAATAAATAATAAATAACACTGAAGACCAAAAAACAATAAATCCACCAATCGATGATTTAGATGGCATCTAAAGTAGACTTCAAGTCCGTTAAAGTGAACCCAACATGTCTTAGAGGAAAAACCCAACCCTGGAGCCCAATCCCCCGACTGCCAGAAAGTTACATTTTCCCAAGATAAAGGACGCCAAATTAGTTCAAAATCGTTCACATTGCCATTGATGGTATATCTTATTTTTTCAAGGTGAAGTGTATTTGTGAGCTCTGCAAATCACATCTTTAACACAGGAATCTCTTTTCCCTTTCCAAAGCTGCAGGATCAGTTTCTTTGCAATGATCAGTGCAGATGACATAAGACTTTTTTGAGCATGTTGTAAGCTTTGTGTTTCTTTGGAGATCCCAAAGATAATTACTGTTGGATTTGGATCAATCTTGATTTTAAGAATACAGATAGGTGAAGATGTTACACCAGAAACCCTGAAGCCTTGGACAAACTGCAAAAGTATGTAACACATTTACAATCCAACTTTTGGAGAAAGATTTGGGCAGAAAAATTAGGACATTTTGGACCAAGTACAGACATTGCAGGAGAAAGACCATCCTTATTGGGTTCACTCTTCCTATCAATGAGATAGGGAGTGTCCTCCAAAACTGAATGTTGTTTTTTAGTTTCTCCAATAGAGGGAGAAAGTTTTCTTTCACTAGGGAACTATATTTTCTTGTTATTGAGACGCCCAGATATGTAATTTTGTCATAAGTTACTTTAAAGGGGAGAGATGTAAGCCATTCATTACTTTCCAATTTAATGGGCAATACTTCACTTTTCTCCCAGTTGATCCTGTAACCGGCAAAGGTGCCAAATTTGGGTTTTGTTATGTATAATAAAATGTCATCAGCACAAAGTGATATAGTATTTGAGGTACTCGACATGATCAAATGCCTTTTCGGCATCTAAGCTAAGTATAAGTAGATCATGTTGCACCTTACAGGAGTAAATTATATTAAATAGGTGCCTAAGATTATTAAAGAAGCTCCTATCTGGTATAAAGCCTGTTTGATCTGAATGTACCAGTTTATCTATTACCATATTGAGTCTTCTCGCTAGTATTTTAGCCAGGATTTTTTGATTCTTAATAAAGAAAAAGGTCTATATGATCCTGTGATCCACACAGAAATGTGGTCACAATTGTGAGTTAAGTGTCGTGATATATGGAGATTATTATGCATGCTTTATTTTGCTGGTTTATTGGTGTAATTTAAATCCACAATGTCATGTAAGTTCCCTGTTGCCAGGAGAGTGTATAACACTTTGGACAGTAGGGGGCAGCAGCGTGCTTTGGGAACTGAGTCGGGTGCATAGCTGCTGTAAGTTTTCCATTCTGGAAAGACTGACCAGGCGAACGACAGCGTGCCTCCTGTGTTCACTTTCTCTCCTGTTTTACAGGATCGTAATCTGGCTACGCGCCCATCATAGTGGGGCCTGTAATAGATTTCTGGGGGCTCGTCCGGGTATCGTCGGTGCCTGAGGAGCACGTCCGGCTGATCCAGTGATCATCTGACCCAAAGTGACAGTGTTGCTAAAGAGGGTGGGACCGGTAACGCCACCAGGCTGCAACAAAAGTCATGTCAGGCGATGAGAGAAGACTCAGCTGGTCGATCAAAAAAAAACTCTACCAGCTAACGGCTGATGAAGCATACGATATTGCAACTCACCTTTACCCGGTGGCTGAACTGGACTCAGAAAGGCTGAACAAGGACGACGAAGAAGGTTGCATTGAGTACATCACTGCTTATATGAACAGCTCCACACTCCTACAGTTAGAGGATGAGGGCTTGGTTATGTTGTTATGTTTACAAGACACTATTGACTTGGTTATTACTAACCGGGATAAGGGTAGACCACCCCCCAAAGATCTGGCTAGTGGTGAAGGGACGCCTGTGATGCCACCAGCCAGTGATAATGTTAATGACAAACATATATCTCTGGCTACACTCCCGAAGTGGCAACCCCCAACCTTGACATTCAATTCAATTCAATTCAATTCAATTTTATTTATATAGCGCCAAATCACAACAAAAGTCACCTCAAGGCGCTTCATAGATACAGAGAAAAACCCAACAATCATATGACCCCCTATGAGCAAGCACTTTGGTGACAGTGGGAAGGAAAAACTCCCTTTTAACAGGAAGAAACCTCCGGCAGAACCAGGCTCAGGGAGGGGCGGCCATCTGCTGCGACCGGTTGGGGTGAGAGAAGGAAGACAGGATAAAAGACATGCTGTGGAAGAGAGACAGAGGCAGAACAAATCTCACAGACACAGCATCAACACACCCGACCCAGAGAGACCACAGTGTAGGACGGGTAGCTGCGGTCACATCAGTGGGCCTCGTGCCACTAACTCACCACCAACTGACATCAGACATCCACTGATTCCCCAGCAACACCACATGGCTGCGGGAGCACTGCCTGCCCCAGCCCACGAGAGTGTGATTGCCCTTCGCGACCTGCCCCTGTTATAGAGGAAGGAATTCAAAATACATGGTGGACAAATAACTGATGCTGCATCGGACGTTAGTTTTAACAGTATCTGCAAACAGATTGATGACGGTCGCAGGGAACAACACACAGATGACGACATAATTAGAGGACTCCTACCCTACTCCTATGCTTGTGAACAAGGAAGACCTGACAGTTACAGAACTGAAAAGTTTCCTACAGTCCAATTTGAGAGAGAAAACCAGCACCGAGCTCTTTCAGGAACTGATGTGTGCTAAACAACACGAGAACAAATCTCCACAGCAATTCCTGTATCGCATGATCGGTCTGAAACAGAGAATAACATTCACATCCAAGCAGGCAAGTTCAGTCATGAAGTATGATGCCTCCACACTCCAGGGCGTGTTCCTGAACGCAGTTTATCAAGGCATGAGAGAAAGGCATGAGGACCTGAAGCCGCTCCTGGCTGACCCCACTGTTTCTGATGAAGCTCTCTTAAGACAGGTTATCCAGACCACAATGGAGGAAAACGAGAGAAAACGCAGACTGGGGCGTAGCACCAACCGGAAGTTCACACAAGCCCACAGCACAGTTGCAGAGCCAGAGGGAATGACTAGTGTTGTGGGCGAGACTAGAGTCAAAGGTAAAGACAATGTAATTCAGAGACTGGGTGCTCAGGTCGAGGCTCTAACGGAGGCCATGGAGACACTGAGAAAGCTCACTGCTCCAGCCCTGGTGCATCAAATTGTCCAACAGAGTGCCTCTGACAAGACCCAATCGGACAGAACGACACAAAGATCATATGGGTGTCCACAGTGTGTAGCCCAAGGCAGGCCAAGCTGTAACCACTGCTTTTCGCGTGGAGAAGTAGGACATCATGCTATTAGCTGCTTGAAAAGGAATATGCAGTCGGGAAACGAGTGCCGGTCAGGGCTGAGGGGCAACCCCTGACCAACCCAAGGGACAAATCCCAGCCCCATGATGCCGCAGCACTAGAGTTAGGAAAGAGGGACCAGTCTATGATGCTTACAAATGTGAGCATCATAGACCATGCCTGGAAGAACAAGTACCTACCTGAAAAAGAGATCCGCCCACTGAGTGAACTAATGGATGAGGAACTCAGTGTAACTGCTGTCACGGGGGAGGCAGTGCCATATGATGGGTGGATGGAAGTGGTGGTAAACCTGCAAGGCAACAACGATCCAGATCTATCCATTAGAGTACCTTTCCTAGTTAGTCAGCTAGATTTAGAAAGACCGTTGTTTGGTTTTAATGTCATCCGAAAACTCATCAAGAGTAACGAGAGCAGACCCAAAATCATGTCCATCCTCATCAACCTGCTGACTGGTGCCCTAGAGATCAACAGTGCAAAGGCAGAGGCTATTGTAAGCTTCATACAGACCAAACCAAAAGTAGAACAGAATGGGACTGTAGAGGTGGGCAGGAAAGGTGCCACTATTAATCCTGGTCAAGTAGCGTATATTAGGTGTGGAGTATCTTTAGACATTAGTGACTCTAGCCCACTCGTGCTGTTTGAACCTAACCTAGATGACACACCACTGTTGCCACTGAGTATAGGTGAAGGGCTATTGGCAATCCAGCAGGATGAGAGACCCTTCGTGAAGGTACCAGTTTCCAACCACTCTACTGAGACGGTGGTCCTGCCCAGCTCAACGGTCCTAGGCACCATTGAAGCCATTGATGAAGTAATAGGAACAGGCAGCCCAAGCGGCGAGCACAGTCAAGCCCGGGGCAACACTGACCCGCCACCAAGCCCCATGAGTGACCTGCCCCCTCCTACACTGTGGCACCCACCAGTGGATGTTAGTCACCTAAGTGATGAGCAACAGAGAAAGGTGAAACAAATGCTATACGAGGAGTCAGGAGCCTTTGCTTGTGATGACGAAGACATAGGGTGTATTCCAAGCTTGCAAATGTCCATAAATTTAAAGGACAACATCCCAGTACAGCGAACCTATGCTGCAGTGCCCAAACCCCTCTACAAAGAGGTTAAAGAATACATCCAAGATCTGCTTGCCAAAGGGTGGATAGTTAAGTCAAAGTCACCGTACGCAGCACCTGTCGTGTGTGTCAGAAAAAAAGATGGAACATTGAGATTATGTATCGATTACAGGCTTTTAAATCAAAAGGCTGTACCAGACCGCCACCCACTGCCTCGCATCCAGGACCTCATAGACACACTAGGAGGCCACAGCTGGTTCACCATCCTGGATCAAGGCAAAGCCTATCACCAGGGCTACATGGCAGCGGGATCCAGACACATGACAGCATTCATCACTCCTTGGGGTCTCTATGAATGGGTCGCTTTTCAACGCAGCATGGAGGAGATGTTAGATTCCCTGCGTGATAGCTGCGGCATCCCTTATCTCGATGACATCCTCTGCTACGCAAAATCTTTTGATGAGCATGTCGAGGGAGTACGTCAGGTCCTGAGGTCCCTAAAAGCCCACGGTGTCAAGCTTCGGCCCACAAAATGTGAGCTGTTCCAGCAGGAGGTCAGGTATGTGGGGAGGCTGGTCTCAGCTGATGGTGTCAGGATTGGCCCAAAAGACACTGATGCAATCAGGCTGCTGCAAGAGAAAACACCCAATACAGTGGGTGAGGTGCGGAAGCTGCTTGGGTTCCTGAGCTATTACAGAATGTACATCCAAAACTTCTCTAGCATCGCTAAGCCAATCTACGAGCTGCTGAATGTGAAAACAGCCCCAGCAGTAGCAAGTGGAAAGCTCACAAAGGGAAAGGGGGCCCAATTGCCATCAAAGATACCTATCGTGTGGACAGATGAGCACCAGAGGATACTAGAGCAGCTGATAGACACTCTGTCGCACCCACCCGTGTTGGCGTATCCAGACTTTGAACTCCCGTTTGTACTCCACACAGATGCCTCTAAGGAGGGACTAGGTGTTGTATCAGCGCCAGGGTGGAAGAATGAGGGTCATCGCTTATGGCTCGAGAACTCTGTCCCCTACTGAAAAAAATTATAACCTGCACTCAGGGAAACTGGAGTTCCTCGCCCTTAAGTGAGCGGTATGTGAGAAATTTAGGGATTACCTGTTTTATGCACCCCATTTCACAGTCTATACGGACAATAATCCCCTCACCTATGTGCTGAGCACTGCAAAGCTTAATGCGGTGGGCCACCGCTGGGTGGGTGAGCTAGCAGATTTCCGGTTCGATGTCAAGTACAGGCCGGGGAAGGTGAACATAGACGCGGACACATTCTCCCGGTTCCCACTTGACATCAACACCTATCTCACAAAGTGTACGGGAGAGCTCACGGGAGAGGCTGTCCGTGCTGCCTGGGAGGGTTGTGAGTCAGCAAAGACAGAGGACGTTGCATATGTTGCTGCCCTGAGCTTAACATGCCCGGAGCCACCTGTGAACAGGTCACCATTTACAGTCTGTCACAATGATCTAGTGAAATCACAAAGGGGGGATCCTGTTATCAGCGAACTGATCAAACTGAAAGAAACAAAAACAGTAATAACGAATGACGACAGAAGGAGAGCCAGCGGCCCTGTGAGGAAGTTGATGCACGAGTGGGGAAAGCTCAATATCAAAAACCAGCTACTGTATCGCACGGCAGGACAGCAGAGGCAGCTTGTGCTTCCAACACAATATCACCCCCTAGTGCTGAAACATCTTCATGATGACCTGGGTCATTCACTTGGCAAGGGACCGTTTTTACTGGCCTTTTATGAAGAGGGACATTGAAGCGTATGTGACCAGGAAATGCCCCTGCATTAAGAAAAAGAAGCCGGTCAAACAGATCAGAGCCCCGATGGGATCAATCTCCACTTCTGTGCCGCATGAACTGGTGTCTATATGCACCTGGAAGCCAGTAGGGGGGGCTACGAGTACATCTTAGTAGTCATCGACCACTTCACTAGGTTTGCTCAGGCCTACCCCACGAAAAACAAGTCAGGAAGGACGGCAGCGGACAAGATATTCAATGACTTCATCCCCAGGTTCGGATTTCCAAGGCAGCTACACCATGACCAGGGCAGAGAATTTGAAAATGACTTGTTCATGGCCCTACGACGCCTGGCTGGGGTTGGACGACACCATATCATCCACAAGGCAACCCAGCCGAGCGATTTAACAGGGCGCTGTTCCAAATGCTAAGGACGCTGGGGGAGAGGGCGAAGAGCAACTGGAAGAGCAACTGAAAGAGCACCTACCCCAGATAGTGCATGCCTACAACTGTACCAGACATGAGGCCACAGGCTTTTCACCCCACTACCTCATGTTTGGTCGGCACCTCCACCTCCCAGTAGACCTAATTTTTGGCCTGTTAACCAGAGATCAATCTGAAACACCTCAGAGTTATGCCAAAAAGTGGGCATCACGGATGAAGGAGGCTTACCGTATTGCAGCTGAGAACAGCCAGCACTCCAGTGCAAGGGGTAAGAAGTATTATAATTGTCACATACAGAACACAGTCACACCCCAGTCTGGTGACAGGGTCCTAGTCCGTAATATGAGTGAGAGGGGAGGACCTCGAAAATTGAGACCCTACTGGGAGCAAACTGTGTATGTCGTCAAGGAACAAGTGGGTGACCGTCCCATTCACAAAGTATGCTCTGAGGCAGGCGGTGCTAAAACCCGCATACTTCACAGAAACCTCCTACACCTTGTAAATAATCTACCTGTGGACTTACCTGACCTGCAGAGGGGGCCATTGCCATCCAGAGGGGCTCGAAGGAAAAGCAGTGACCCTGCTGTGGGACATGACGGGATGGAGACGCCCGAAAGCAGCAACTTGGAAAACTCAGACAGTGAAGCACCCAGAGTGCAGTACTGGCTCAGAGTATCACCGCAGGCTCAACGCCAAACAAAGAATCTGAGACCAATGCGTCAGTCCAAGAGAAATATTGAAGGAGCCCAGAATGTCCCTGGAAAACAAATATAAATGCCACGTTCAGGAGGTGATATGGCAGAGCAACCCAGAGGCACTTCTCCTGAAGGAGAAGTTGAACAAGAACAAGGTGAAAACCAAACTGCAGACTGCTCTGTTGCTGATCCAAACCACCTTAATGCGGAGGAGTGTCCAGAGACAATGACTGTGGGTGATGAGGCTCGACCGCTGACTCCTCAGGAAGCCACAGTGAGGAGATCCGCCAGGGGCAGGAAACCCTCTCGGGTTCTCACATACAATTCCCTGGGCCAGCCATCTTACCGAGCACACGGGTCACTTAACCCCGCTGGACTTTGTACAGTACAGCCACCCCTCGCTGTGCCACACTACATCCCATACCAACCATTCCCCTGCACTGTCGTGCCATAACAAACCCATATTGATACACACACTGAGAAAATACCTTCGCTCTGAAATACGAAGATCAAGAACTGCGTGTCTCCTGTGTTCACTTTCTCTCCTGTTTTACAGGATCGTAATCTGGCTACGCGCCCATCATAGTGGGGCCTGTAACAATCCCACTTCCTCCAAGGCTTTACCTTTTTTTTGGAAGTACAGTAATCAGGGCTGGACCGGGACTAAAAATCGGCTCGGGCATTTTGACTAGAAACCCGCCTGCCAGGTATTATAGGAAAAGCCATAAAGCCTTTGAATGAAATCAAATGCTGTTGTGACAGCGATGTACACTGTCTTCTTGGTATATATGTATCAGTCTAATAAACTTAAACCTACACCATCCTCCCTATTCTGGTATTCTAAACAGTACTTAGCTGAAACCCAAAGACTGCTTGGTCGAGTTAACCTCCTGAACTATCTACAACACATGGTGGAAACCTGAAATTAAGACAGAGAAGACTAGAGGTGAGACATGATCATTACTGAATATTAAAAATAATCAATGACAGATTTAGTGATAGTTTAGTGCAGTGGTTCCCAAACTTTTTTTGCTGGGCCCCCCTTTGTTTTCAAGAAAATTATTTGATATTGACAAAAGTTAGTCAATTTTGTCTGTTCTTTTGTAAAACAAACTAAGATTTATTTTTAGAATTAATATTTTGTTTTTAAGTGGAATTGACAATTTAGTAAATGGTAAATGGCCTGTATTTGTATAGCGCTTTTTTACTAGCCCCCCCTAGGGACCCCAAAGCCCTTTACACACCCAGTCATCCACCCATTCACTCTTACATTCACACACTGGTGTTGGCAAGCTACATTGTAGCCACAGCTGCCCTGTAGTAGTCTGTTTTGTTTGTTCTATTTTGAAACTTAAACTTACACTTTAGCGGCTGCCTTTTGTGTAGTTTGCAATATTTGCCTTTATTTATCTGAAAAAGTCTCATGTTCCTTAAGTACATCTACACTGTTGAATTTTACTTGTGAGCAACGGCACATTTAAATCTTACAAATATAGTCATTTGGCTTATATCGTGATATATATATCGTTATCACCTGAAGTGAAAAAAACATATCGTGATATGAAAAAATCTCATATCGCCCAGCTCTAGCTTCTAGTTTTTAAATTTTTACTGTATTTTAACTTGTATTGTGTCTTTTACCTGTATTACTATGTATCGCTTTTTTTTATCTTTTTAGTTTCAAATAGTTGTACAGCACTTTGTTTGAAAGCGCTTTATAAATAAAGTTATTATTATTATTATTATTATTATTATTATTATTATTATTATTATTATTAATTTTGTTACCCTGTTTTGATGCAGAATTCACTTGAAATCAGGCAAAAACTGGACTTGTTTTTTATAATGTGTTCTTGTGAATTAATTGTGTGTCGCATACGTTTGATTTGACTTTCTGCGAGACAACAGTCGTCCGCTGGCCAAAAAAGCTTTCCAAATACCTCCACGTGATCAAGCCTGGATAGCAAAAAAAATCTGTTCCTCCTGCTTCACATGCAATTTGTGTTTGTGTGTTCAGAGGCGGCGGCGAGAGGGGAGACCTCGGCTCATCCAGCTGGAGCCTGACCAGGAGGAGTCAAATATTAGCTCGGCTCTTCCAGGGCACCGTGCAGACTAGGCTGCTGGCAGTGGCGAGGGAGTGCGGCCGCCGCTGGGGTGATGTGAACGCCAAACTGGAGTCCATCACAGGTTGACTGCAGGTATGCGAGTCAGACCTTCTGAGGAGGGTTTCACTTTTCTCTCTTCTTTATAATTGACCCTTGTTTTCTCTCTCTCAGCTCCTTGTCTCAGAGTGGGAGGGATTTGAAGCACAAAGGGAGGAGCTTGTCGTTTGGTTGGCTAATATGGATGTCCACCTGAGTGAGGTTGACCAGCTGACAGGAAACACCTGTGAAAAACTGAAACAACGGCAGGTGTGGGCTTGTTTTGATATGACATATATCTGATATGATACATACGTCAGAGACATTGTCCTAAACTGGACTAACGAAGGACCATGAGTCCAACATGAAACTTATCTTACATAATGTAAGGCTGAAGTTCAGTATTTTTACTGAACATGCAAACATCTGCTGATGTGTTGATTTAATGGTCTGTTATGAACCTATTGCTATTTCTAAGGTTTTTATCACTTTCTGATGTTTTATTAATTAAACAATACATGTATTAATTGTTGTCTTATCTATAGATATAGTATTTATATGTATTTATTTATAGTATAGTAAAATATTTAATTATTACTGTTTAAATGACTAATATGTGACATGTGTTAGTAGTGATGTTGTGCTGAGGGTTAAAATGCCTTTTTGTCTTTTGGTATATTTAAAAAAAAAGGTTCTTTGAAAAACCTTTAAAGGTTCTTCAAAGAACCATTGTTTGAAAGGTTCTTTGTGGCACCTTTAAAGGTTCTTCTATGGCATCAGTCTAGTCTAAAGAATCAGTTTTGGTTCCAGCTGGCACCTTTATTTTTCTGAGTGTAGCCAAATAACAACGTGGAACCTGACACCAAAGCAAAGACCGCAGCGCTGGGTTATTAAAGATGAGCTCGGTATGTCCAAGGAGAAATCGTCTGCTGTCAACAGATGGGAGCTGATGGATTACAGACACTCTTAGTGTAAATGAATCAGCTGCATCCAGCTTCCTGTTGGACTGAGAATGAAATTGAGCAGTGGGATGAAATCAACATGTGAAATACAAGGACAGAGAGAAGCAAGGGTTTCACTAGTTTGCAATGAATGCAGTGTGAAGTATTGATACCTCTTTGTTTTTCAGCCCTCCATCTAGACTGAAAGACTTGTTACCCCCAAAAATTAAGCTTTTGTCCAAAAACAGAAAAGAAATCTGAAATGATGACATACTGGGAAAAGCCCAGTTAAAGGGTGATTCCCTAAATATTATTTTGAACATAAATATTTACAAAGTCTCAGTCACAAAAAGCCCAAAAATGAAATCTGAACTTGAAGTTATCGTGTTGCATGCTTTGAATTTATGTGACGTTAGAGGAAATCTTACGCACTAATTCAGCTGAATGAAAACACCACAAACTTCAGGATAAAATAAAAATAATCCTGATATAAGCACTGACAAATAATAATACTGATGATTATTTTAGCCATAATTGTGCAGCTCTTGCAGTCCTATTGAATGATAATAATTATAATAATTATAATAATTTAATGATTTCTGATTATTTTTGCTTGCAGCGAGTCACCTACAGTGTGCCTGTGTGGTTTCTGTCGCAGTGACATGGTGATTGCCTTACATGCCAAAATAATACACAGAAATATTTCATAATTTCTTTCATGGCTTTTTAGTCTGTTTTAAACTTGGCTGTGTAGTCTGCACAGTGACAGCAGACGGCACAGTCTGCCCTGCACCGGCTACGTCTGCGTTACATGCTGTAATGCTGCTAACTGCCCAAACAACAAAGAAAGATTAGCATTTAACTTATTGTCAAAGGGTTTTCATGATTATGCAGCAATGCATCACATACACATTTTTGCGTTTATGATTTTCTTTCAGACATTATTTGCTGAGCTGAGCAGTGCTGAGTGTTTAGTTATCATCACACATGGACGTTGATAGTGTACACTTAACTTGGATATAAAGTCTGTTCACTGCAGCAGCAGCTGGTAGGATAGAAAACAACGTTTCAGACCGAAACAGTGTTTAGTGATATTTGTAGCTTAAAACTGAGCATCTGAACACATGACAGACGTGAGATGAAAGTCTGGAGATGCCACTTTCTGATTGGTTAAGTGTTGCCTCTGTCAGTGCGCCCCAGGGCAGCTGTGGCTACAATGTAGCTGCCATCACCAGTGTGTGAATGTGTGTGTGAATGTGTGGATGACTGGATGTAGAGTAAAGTGCTTTGGGGTCCTTAGGGACTGAGTAAAGTGCTATACAAATACAGGCCATTTACCATTTATTTTTATTATCATTATTATTATTTAGAGCAGAGCGCTGATTGGTGCTCTGAGCATGTGATGAATGTCCCTGTGGGCTGTTGGCTTTCACGTGTGTCAGGCTGTTTGTCATTTGTGAAATACTTCAAAACACCTGATGAAAGTCTGATGCAAACACAGCTGAAAGGTCTGCTTCCTGGAGCACAGCTTTGCGTCTCATCAGCCTCTCTACCCAAATACAAACCTGTTTGATGCTCCACAGGACAAATGCAGCATGATTTGGTGTGGGGGTTTTTTTCCATTTCCTTCTGTTTATTCTAAAGATGTTTAATCCGTTTAATCCGTGAAACCTCAGAGAATCGAGCCAGCTGGAGAATAAAGCTGTTTAATCTGCAGACTAAAAACAGGCAGCAGCACTTTGATGAACCATTATGTCCTTAATAAGCCAAACAGCCAAGGTGCAGGAACAGGTAACAGTGACAGCAGACATGATAGCATGAGTGGTTATGGAGGTGGGTTGCAGAACCAGCAGTGACCACTCTAACAATATGTTTGATTCACAGCTCATTGTGTTTCATTTTGTATGAAAGTGTAGCACACTCAGTTTTACTGTTACTGGCTGAGAACAAATGCTGTACTGGTCACGCAGGTTGGCCTTATATTCCATATCAAGCACACACTATACACTCACTTTGCTCCATAACACACCTCAGCCACATCACTCAGGAGTGGGCAGTCACCTGCGTAGAGAAGATGCCAAAGGTGGCCACAAATGAGCGTAGTCCTAATGCTGGTCCCAAGCCCGGAGAGATGGGAGGAGCTGAATCAGGAAAGGCATGAAAACTTTACCAAATCAGACTGGGATGAAGTGATCTGCTGTTGATCAATGAATTATAGCGAGCAGAATCACACAGAGCCACAAACAGTAGACATTAGTTTGAAGGGAAAGCATTGATAACACTGCAAACAAGGCACTGTGGAGTGGGAGGAAGCCCAGGTTTTTGCATATGTCCACATGAAGTTTTGGAGCTTTGACCCCATGGAGCACGCATCCAACATGACTTATATCACTAATAAAAATAACTAGCATCACATTGCATCCATTCAAATATGTGGTAATTCACAAAAATGTTGAAAAGCTGAACGTGTAAATTCCTGAAAGTAAAACATAACGAGACCCTGTTTCACCTCAGCGCACTGTAAGGACCTGGGCCGTGCAACAGCAGCTCTACATTTGTAGAAAAGTTACAGATAATGATGGAGCTGATTGGAGCTTTGTGTTTGTTCAGATGCAGTGTGACTCCAGACTTCAAAGACTGGCTGGATGCCTGATGAACCCTCGGGACACCCCTGTGTGTGCATGTGAGAGATTGTGGGTTTATTTTTTCAAATCCGGATGTGGTGTGCTCAGGGTCGCTTGGTCTGTAAGAGACGAGAGTGAGCATGCTTAGTTACTGTCTGCTTCTCTGAAGTGATGGAAGAGCTGCAAACTTCATGATGAAGGAACAAAAATCTGCATCCTTAATGTGCAAGTATGAGAAAGAAGGGAATTAGAACTAATTAAACAAATTAACTAATAATAATGATAAATCATTTGAAAGGCAGACGTCTGTGTGAAAACACACATTCAGTGCAGATGCTAATGAACACGGTTGGTGAAGGTGAACAGCTGCAGGGTCAGTATGTCCACTGTGTTTGAATCTGACTGGGAAAACCAGGAATGCCATTAACCGTGCCTGAAATAGCAGATGCTGGGGTCCATAGTGCACAGAGGTCATCTACTTTCTGCAGAGGCAATCACTCTACACCTGCAAACTTCATGTGGCCTTCAGATTTAGATCACTGCTCCAGAGTCCAGCCAGCACTGAACCAGTGCAGGCATGCTCTCTGGAGGGATGAATCACACTTCTCTGTCTGGCAGTTCAATTAATGAGTCTGGGTTTGTTGGTTGCCAGGAGAACGGTACTCGTGAGATTGCAATGTGGAAGTGTGGAGGGGGGACGGTGTGCGGTTGTTTTCAGGGGCTGGGCTCAGTCCCTTAGTTCCAATAGAAAAAACTGTTAATGCTTCAGCATACCAAGATATTTGGGACAAGTTCAAGCTCCCAACATGTGGGAACAGTTTGGGGATGCATCCTTCCTGTTCCAACATGACTGTGCACGAGGACACAAATGTGCTTCTGGAGGAATGGACAGAAATCCCCATAAACACACAGCTTGTGGAAACCCTTCCCAGAAGAGTTGAAGCTGTTACACCACATGGATTAAGAATAGGATGTCTCTGAGGTACGCACACATTTGAGTGAGGGAGTGCATTTGGTGATATAGTGCTGTAGACTAGATAGAGTGAAATGAGTTGTACCCTAAATAATGTTCATCCATATAACACTGCTGTGGAACGTTTTTCTGCAGAATAATTGTTTTTATGTTTGTCTTTCTGTAAAAAACCATCAAGAAGATGCAAACATGGATGCAAACAAAGCAGGATTTCAGTGTCTCTGATCATTTGTTTGTTTTAAGAAACATACATTGAGCTCAAACCTCTATCCTCACATTCACTGTTAAAGCAGCAAAGCCTCATTTTAGCTCTCCAGCCAAATGGATCCAAGCACTTGGACCAGCTCCATGCTGCTTGGTGGAGACCTGTTTTCCCTCAGTAGGGGTTCAGAATCAAGATGCAGCTGCCATAATGTTTTTGCTCTGTGGAAAGGAACTGAACAGCGTCCAGCTTACAGACCAGGTCAGAGGTCAACAGTCAAGATAACAGCCGTTTCATTCTCTGAACCAAAAACGCAAACAGAAGACAGATGGCGATTCCTTCTTAATCTCTGTTTCCATCGACGCTCCGTCAGAACTATAGCTGTTGTCCCAGCTAATGTTGTGTTATTACTGGAAATCTGTATGCAAACAACACATTTCTTTAACCAAGTAAGTGACTTGTTACTTTGGTCCAACAAGTGTGACTGTAAACCATTTCTCAGCAGAGCTAATGAGAGCTGCTGGAGCTGATGTTAGACTAGCTCACGGTGCAGAACGAGATGATCTGAGACTGATTACTGCTCATCACTGAACTCTGACCACACACACCGAGTGTGACGCTGTTCTCTGGATGGAAACGCTGTAACTCCAACATCTTCTTATGGAGTTTGCGTCTACATTAATGTCTTTCATAGAAACTTTGACTAAAAACACTGTAAGCTCTGAGACGATTGATATTTTCAAATTCCATCTAATATTTTTAGTTCTTTCATGCAGTGCTGGTTTGACCTCTGATACTTGAAATAGCATCTGTACACTCTGAATATTACATGGTACACATTAAATACCTCCAAGTTGAATGGTCTTAAGATCAAGGATGGGCGTAGACTTCAGCCGAACTGCTCATGAGCTCCATAGATGGTGAATGGCCTGTATTTGTATAGAGCTTTACTAGTCCCTAAGGACCCCAAAGCACTTTACACAACCAGCCATCCACCCATTCACATACACATTCACACACACATTCACACACTGGTGATGGCAGCTACATTGTAGCCACAGCCAGCCTGGGGCGCACTGACAGAGGTGAGGCTGCCGGACACTGGCGCCACCGGGCCCTCTGACATACTAAGTTATGCAACAGAAGCCCTGACATGTTCTCTGTTGTCTCCCTTGTCCTTAGTCATTGCCTTATTTGCCATTATTTAGTTTATTGGTCAGTGGACTGATTCTTTTTTCTTTCTGATTTCTCAGACTTTATATCTGATTTAGTTCTGAGCTCAGATAAAATAATTATTGTGGGTGATTTTAACATTCATGTAGATGTTAAAAATGACAGCCTCAACATGGCATTTAATCTGTTATTAGACTCAATCGGCTTCTGTCAAAATGATGAACATTTAACAGTGTTTCCTAAAAACCCTCTCCTGTCTGATCATTTCCTGATAACATTTACATTTACAATAATTGATTACGCAGCAGTGGAGAGTGGACTTTATCAAAGTAGATGTCTTTCTGAAAGCGCTGTAACTAAGTTTAAGAATATAATCCAGCCACTGTTATCATCGTCAATGCCCTGTACCAACACAGAGCAGAGCAGCTATCTAAACGCTACTCCAACAGAGGTCGATTATCTTGTTAATAATTTTCACCTCCTCACTACGTACGACTCTGGATACTGTAGCTCCAGTGAGAGGAAATGGCGTGTCACAAATTTAGAGGATCATCATTTAGCCTGGAGAAATAGTTTGTTGCTTTATAAGAAAGCCCTCCACAAAGCCAGAACATCTTACTATTCGTCACTGATTGAAGAAAATAAGAACAACCCCAGGTTTCTCTTCAGCACTGTAGCCAGGCTGACAAAAAGTCAGAGCTCTGTTGAGCCAACCATCCCTTTAACATTAACTAGTAATGACTTCATGAACTTCTTCACAAATAAAATTTTAATCAGTAGAGAAAAAATTACCAATAATCATCCCACAGATGTAATATTATCTACAGCTACTCTTACTACCATTGATGTTAAGTTAGACTCTTTTTCTCCAATCGATCTTTCTGAGCTAACTTCAATAATTACTTCCTCCAAACCATCAACGTGTCTTTTAGACCCCATTCCTACAAAACTGCTCAAAGAAGTCCTGCCATTGATTAATTCTTCGATCTTAAATATGATCAACCTATCTCTAATAATCAGCTATGTACCAAAGGCCTTCAAGGTGGCTGCAGTTAAACCTTTACTCAAAAAGCCATCTCTAGACCCAGCAGTCTTAGCTAATTATAGGCCAATCTCCAACCTTCCTTTCATATCAAAAATCCTTGAAAGAGTAGTTGTCAAACAGCTAACAGATCATCTGCAGAGGAATGGTTTATTTGAAGAGTTTCAGTCAGGTTTCAGAGTTCATCACAGCACAGAAACAGCTTTAGTGAAGGTTACAAATGATCTTCTTATGGCCTCTGACAGTGGACTCATCTCTGTGCTTGTCCTGCTAGACCTCAGTGCAGCGTTCGATACTGTTGACCATAATATCCTATTAGAGTGATTAGAACATGCTGTAGGTATTACAGGTACTGCACTGCAGTGGTTTGTATCATATCTATCTAATAGACTCCAATTTGTGCATGTAAATGGAGAGTCCTCTTCACACACTGAGGTTAATTATGGAGTTCCACAGGGTTCAGTGCTAGGACCAATTCTGTTTACATTATACATGCTTCCCTTAGGCAGCATCATTAGAAGACATAGCATACATTTACACTGCTATGCAGATGACACCCAGCTCTATCTGTCCATGAAGCCAGATAACACACACCAATTAGTTAAACTGCAGGAATGTCTTAAAGACATAAAGACCTGGATGGCCGCTAACTTTCTGCTTCTTAACTCAGATAAAACTGGGGTCATTGTACTCGGCGCTGAAAAGCTTAGAAATATGGTATCTAACCAGATTCTTACTCTGGATGGCATTACCTTGGCCTCCAGTAACACTGTGAGGAACCTTGGAGTCACTTTTGACCAGGATATGTCCTTCAACGCACATATTAAACAAATATGTAAGACTGCGTTCTTCCATTTGTGCAACATCTCTAAAATTAGAAATATCCTGTCTCAGAGTGATGCTGAAAAACTAGTTCATGCATTTATTACTTCCAGGCTGGACTACTGCAATTCATTATTATCAGGATGTCCAAAAAACTCACTGAAAAGCCTTCAGCTAATCCAAAATGCTGCAGCAAGAGTCCTGACAGGGACTAGAAAGAGAGAGCATATTTCTCCTGTTTTGGCTTCCTGTTAAATCCAGAATTCAAAATCCTGCTCCTCACATACAAGGTCTTAAATAATCAGGCCCCATCTTATCTTAATGACCTTGTAGTACCATATCACCCTATTAGAGCACTTCGCTCTCGCTCTGCAGGCCTACTTGTTGTTCCTAGAGTATTTAAAAGTAGAATGGGAGGCAGAGCCTCCAGTTTTCAGGCCCCTCTTCTGTGGAACCAGCTTCCAGTTTGGATTCAGGAGACAGACACTATCTCTACTTTTAAGATTAGGCTTAAAACTTTCCTTTTTGCTAAAGCATATAGTTAGGGCTGGACCAGGTGACCCTGAATCCTCCCTTAGTTATGCTGCAATAGACGTAGGCTGCCGGGGATTCCCATGATGCATTGAGTTTTTCCTTTCCAGTCACCTTTCTCACTCACTATGTATTAACAGACCTCTCTGCATTGAATCATATCTGTTATTAACCTCTGTCTCTCTTCCACAGCATGTTTTTATCCTGTCTTCCTTCTCTCACCCCAACCAATCACAGCATTGGCCGCCCCTCCCTGAGCCTGGTTCTGCTGGAGGTTTCTTCCTGTTAAAAGGGAGTTTTTCCTTCCCACTGTCGCCAAAGTGCTTGCTCATAGGGGGTCATATGATTGTTGGGTTTTTCTCTGTATCTATGAAGCGCCTTGAGGCGACTTTTGTTGTGATTTGGCGCTATATAAATAAAATTGAATTGAATTGAATCTCTTGATTATTTGTCAATAAATGATCTTTTAGAATTTTATTGACTGTCATCTTTTTGCCCACGGCTGAGATGGTTGGTCAGACCTAGAATCTTTTTGTGTGTGTGTGTGTGTTACAGTATGCTACATTAGACACCTATACTACTACTCAAGGCTGTATTGCAGAGTGCTGTCACAAGTTGATGATAAGAAAATCAGAGACATCCTGAAAGTAGGAAAAACCAACTCGCAAAATAAAACAAAATAAAAACAACCCAACAAACACAAAAACAAAAGACATCATGATACAGACTTATAATTTGCACCAATGTTTTTTAGAAATTCTATACACGAAAAGTGAGCGCGAGAGCCCTCGGTGCGCCTGCTCGCTGCTGAAGTCAAAGTAAACTTTATTGTCATCTCCGCTACATACAGTTCAGTTTATAGAGAGACGACGAGGCTCCAGTTACAGCAGTGCAAGTAAACAAACAATAAATATAAGAAGAGTAAGAAAATAAATATACACTTTAGGACTCGGGGTAAAGGGATCAATAACAATTTAAAATTTATAATTTACAGTTTGATGATTTAAAGTCTCACACACAACCTGTCGAAAGGGGGGGGGGGGGGGGGGCTGCTTCCAGATAGAGCACATTTCATTCATAATGTTGTAAATCCAAGCTCATCATGTATTCATGATTTGTATCCTGGGTTGTGTGAAATCCCAGAAATAAACCTTAGACAAAGTGAGTCTGTGAACTAAGGTGTAGGTCTGTTAGATCATGTTGTGGTGATCCTTGGGTTGGGGGATTTGTGTTCATACTGGAGTGCAAAATTAAAACCAATGTAAGATGGACAAGAAAAGTTCAAAGCCATCAGGTGCTCAGTTTAGAAAAAAGAGAAAAGAAGAGAAACGAGCCAAAGATGCAGGTAAGCAGACATGTGATTGGATAATGGCAGGTCATCCTGAACCAATCAGAATCAGAATACTTTATTAATCCCTAAGGAAATAATGGGGGTTACAGTTGCTCCAAGAAGAAATGGTAAAAATAAAAACAGTAACAGACTAAACTCCAAACAATACATTATGTTACAGATTTTAATATTAATGAGTCATTGTCAATTGTTGATTTGTCCTGTTCTCATTGTATGACGAATTATGATGGCTGTTTGGTAGCTGTTTGCATACAATGCATACTCTCTCTCTCTCCATGTGTGTGTGTGTTTCTCTGGTGAAATTCAGTATGGTTCCGACATCAGTTTTACGTTAATATACAATCCTTATTATGTTTTGTGTGTGTGTGTGTGTGTGGGGGGGGGGGGGGCGCCAGAGGGAGTGCTCGCCCAGGGCGCCAAACAGGCTAGGACCGCCACTGCCTGAGGGTCTGGATAACTTTCACACCTGAATATCTAAAAATGGATTAGAAACACTGTAACAGATTCATAATATGTCCTCCCTAAAGAAAAGAACATGAGGCAAGCCTAAGGTTACTAGTAGAAACTACTAACTAGTAGTAACTAGTTTTATCTGTAAGAGTCCTTCGAGAGGAGTAACATCTAAGCTAAACACCAGCTCAAACACAGTTGCTTCATCTGTTCACGCTGACTGTATGAACAGTTTTGCTGGCTTGTTCCTGGATTTCCCATGATGCCACGGGATAGGTAAGATCAGACTAGCCAGGCTGCTGCATACACATACATACTCATTCATGTTATTAACTACCTCTTTAATATCATAGTCTGAGAGCATGCAGACTTTTTACACATGTGGAGCAAGTGTGTGTGTGTGTGTGTGTGTGTGTGTCTCTTGTGGTTGCTGAGCTGGAACAACAGCTACCCCTGGTGGCCAGAAGGAATAACTGCGGTTGCCTGCTGTATGCATAACACCAAGATCATTTTGTCATTCAGTTAAATAAATGTGTTCATATTATATTATTTTATACTTTCAGGAAACAAAAGGGAGTATTTTTTAGAAACATTCCTTTACCAAAACAAAAAACAAAAAGAACAATTAATCAGCTGTGTTGGCTCAAGGACACATCTAAAACCTGCAGGACACCGGCCCTCGAGGCCTGGAGTGACCCCCCCCCCGGTTTAGAAGAATCAAAGACTGATGGTCACACCAGTGTTTGTTTGCTGTAATTAGGTTGGTGTGTTTCAATACCGGCTTTTGTTAGCTTTTTGTCACGGTTTTGTACAGAAAAATACCAAAATACAATGCTGGGTCAAAATGAGCCACAACTGTGACACTTTTATAACGAGTGCCATAAAATTTTAGCTTCATATAGTAAATCATTAAACATTTTGTTTTACAAAAAAATGTGTGTTTTTTGCGGGGTGGGGGGTCCATTAACCCACTTTCAAACCATTTTTTCGCACATTGAAATCAGAGACAACATGAATTGTTTGAAAATGAATACCTCTAAAACTCTAAACTAAAAGCTTATCTGCTTTCAGTTTAATTCAGTTTCAAGACACTTCAACATTTCAACTTCAAGAATGAACAGTTCCACCTTTTGACAGGGGTGGGCAACTCCAGGCCTCGAGGGCCGGTGTCCTCCAGGTTTTAGATGTGTCCTTGAGCCAACACAGCTGATTCAAATGGCTAATTTACCTCCTCAACATTTCCTGAACTCCACAGACTTGGTAACGGACTAATCATGTGATTCAATTCAATTCAATTTTATTTATATAGCGCCAAATCACAACAAAAGTCGCCTCAAGGAGCTTCATAGATACAGAGAAAAACCCAACAATCATATGACCCCCTATGAGCAGCACTTCTTTTTTTCTTTTTTTAAAATTTTATTTGTTTTTAATTTTCACTTGCTAGATACGGGACAGACTTGAATGAGGAAAAGAAAAGGGAGAAAGGAAGAGGGGGAAAAAACAGCAGAGAAGAGGGACAGGGATAAAGGGCAAAAAAACAAAAACCAACTAAATAAGCAGACAAAAAAATACATATATCAATCACCTGGATCCCCTGTTGAGAAAGAAAAAAGAAAACAAGCAGAAGAAAACGAGAGCAATACAATAAACAACATCACGATGATCTATGTGAATATAACAGTAAATACTAAATATTAAACACCACAGCCCCGTCCTCCAGGGCATGAAGCAGGTATGGAGGAGATCAAGACTCCAGACATCCAGAGGCCCTCAGAACACAAGAGACCAAGGAAGACCAACAGAGGGGCAGCTGCACCACTATCCCAGAAAGAGCTGAGGAGAGTCCCAGATGAGGGGTCACTCAGCAGCCGCGGAGCAGAAGCCAGGGGGGGTTGCAGTGACGTGCCCGTGAGCTCCGCCGGCAGCCAGCTGCGCCAGAGTGACCGAGCCCCACGCCCAGAGGCCGAAGGCACCCCATCCCCGAAGTGGCCCGAGCAAGCCCCAGGCTCCAGGCCCCGATAAGCAGCCACCAAGGAGTGAGCCGGTGTGTACCTGGACGCCCATCCCCGGACACAAAGAACCACCAACGCACCGATGTCTGAGGGCGTCTGCCACCAGCAGGGGAAGTGGTCGGGGGAGATAGGCCTCCAAACCTTGGAGGGCCTGAGATGTCCCCAGAGAGGTGGCGTCTGATACCCAACCTGACATATGGACACAGACATACAGGCACACACAGATACAAACATCCATTCCCACCCTCATGCTCTCATATGCAATTACTCAACACTCAACCAACGTGGAGACAGACATAAAGAGACACTGTACACACAATCACACTCCCCAAGCGTACTCTAAGAACCGGGTCTAGGTACCCTTGCCCCTGGAGGGGGGAACTGCACCCAGACCCAGGTGGTGTTACCCTTTTCCCTGTGGTGGGGAGAAGCAGACCACCCCGACTCAGCAGCAGCAGGGAGGCCCCACACTCCAGACCCCAGTCGGACGGCCAACTCCTCCTCCTGGCCCCCCGCTCCAGCAAGTCCCAGAGAACGAGGGTGTGAGAAGACTCCAAACCTCCCTCCGCCCGCTCATATGTAGTGTTGATGCATGTGTGTTCTAAGGTGCATTTAAACCCAGGAGGGCATGGAGCTATCTGCCAGAGAGCAGCAGGTAAGCGCATAGCCCCTCCTGATAGCCCTCAATGTCTACGTGTATTTAAAATTGAGAGGTGGGCAACGACGCCAGGGGTGAGGTGTACACCCTGATGGTCTTTTGGAGTCCGTGTAGCGTGCCCACCCCCAAGATCCTATATGTATGTGTAATGAGAGTGTGAGTAATGTGAATGTCTAAGTTGTGAGATAAAATTGAGGCACAAGAAGCCAGAAGGGGACAGAGGGGGGGATGCCTCCCCTGCACCCTGGTGACACACCTTTACCCCAAGGCCCTGCGTGTGTGGGTGATTGTGGTGGAGCGGGAAGAGGGAGGCAGCTGGAGATGGGGAGGGAAGGAAGGGAGGGGTCACTTGCCCCTCCCTTCCTTCCTGGGGCCAGCTCCCCCGCTGAACCCAGTAGGCACCCCCATACTCTGCAACCCGCCAGGGAAAGGGGACCCAGACCCATCCGGACCGGGGCCCAGTGCAGCAGCGTCACCTGGCTCCACAGAGCCCGGGACAGCCCACCCGACCCCACCACAGAGAAAACTGCACCCACCCCATCATCCACTCATCTTCTAGACTACATAAGACAATAGACGTCCAGGCTGAGATCTTCCTCCACCTCTCCTGTATCTCCCCCTCCTGCAGAGTCAGTTCCTGAAGAGAGGAGAGCTCCTGCAAGGTGTAACAACCTCCCCCACCAGTTGAAGAGCCCCCCAGTTGGCTCGATGCACTGGCGGCACCCTGCACCAGGGCTGGGCCCCCATACACCCCTTCCTGGGGAATCCCCCGATGCCCCAAGCCTGTCCCTACCCCCACACCAATGACAACAGCGAAGGTGGAACCAAACTATGACCCCCCCCCCCCCCTCCCAGGTAATGGAGCTAATCAAAGGAGCCCAGAGCAATTGATTTGATGTGGCGGAGGCTGTAGCAACACTAATGTAATCTAATAGGTTAGAATTAAGATTATTTTTATTTTCCAGTTCATGAGGACTGTTTTCTTGGCTATGCATAGGGCAGTGAAAACCATATGGGCTATATTCTTTTCTGTAGTGACATTATCTAAGCTGCCCAACAAACACACTAAAGGGGAAGTTGGAATGTTACATTTCAGACACTTTGATAAGTCTTCACATATCTCGCGCCAAAACTTCTGAACTGGTGGACAGAACCAAAGAGCATGGATATAATTGTCCGGTGAATTGGTTTGACAGTGTGAGCAGTTGTTGGTAGACGTAAAGCCCATCTTGAACATTCGATGACCTGTATAGTGCACTCTATGTAGTATTTTGTATTGAATTAATTGAAGACTGGGATTTCTAATTAGATGAAAGGTTTTTAAGCAAATCTGAGACCAGAAGTTTTGGTCTAAGTTAACTGATAAATCCGCTTCCCATTTTGCAATAGGAAGTGATATTGATTCATCTGTTTTAGAAAGCATTCTGTATATTTTGGAGAGTAATTTGGGGGTTTTAAGAGTAAGAAATTGAACCACACTTGGTGGTGTTTGTAGTTCAACTTGACCCAGTTTAAATTTCTTTTTTACTATGGATTTAATTTGTTGATATTCTAAAAATCTTTTCTTGTTGATCCCATATTGTGTAGCTAGTCTGTCAAATGAAATAAATTCTGTTCTTTCTAGTATATGTTCTAAATATTTGATTCCTTTACTACTCAAATCTGAAAAGTTTATCATATTATTGTTTTGTAATATGTCAGGGTTGTTCCAGATAGGTGTACGTTTGCATGGGATTAATGAAGACTCCGTCAATTTTAGAAACTCCCACCATGCTGTCAGAGAAGAGCTGATGTTGACGCTTTTGAAGCATTCATGTCGTTGGATGTTTGAGCTGATAAATGGTAGATCTGAAATCTCTAGATTATTGCAAAGTGCTTGTTCTACATCTAGCCAAGGTTCGTCTAAAAAGGTATGTTTTAAACATCCTGAGATAAACTGAAGCCTGTTGACTAAAAAGTAGTGCTGAAAGTTAGGTAGTTCTAATCCTTCTTTATCCTTGGTCTTTTGTAGTGTTTTTAAGCTTATACGTGGGGGTTTATTTTTCCAAAGGAATTTGGACATACATGAATCTAGAGATCTGAACCATCTTGTGGCAGTTTAGTTGGGATCATTGTGAATAAATAATTTATTTTTGGTAAGATCATCATTTTTATAGCGGCAACCCTTCCCATGAGTGATATGGGTAAACATTTCCACCTAGCCAGATCACCTTCTACTGTCTTTAAAAGTGGGATATGGTTTAAATTGGTTAAATCTGCAAGCTTGGGAGAAATATTAATACCTAAATATTTTATATTTTCAGAGTGCAGTGGTGTAGAAGAAGAATTATGGAAGGAGCAATTAATCGGAAGGACTGTAGATTTTGACCAGTTAATTGATATAATCTGATATTCTTGCAAAAGAGTTTATCAATTCAATCACCCCAGAGATATTGGTTTGTGAGTTTTGGAGAAAGAGTAACACATCATCTGCATAAAGGCTGATTTTATGTTCCACATTCTTGCATTTTATGCCCTTAATTGCTGAATTCTGTCTAATTGCTGCTGCTAGTGGTTCAATAAAAATTGCAAACAGTGAAGGGGAGAGTGGGCATCCCTGCCTGGTGGCCCTCAGGAGACAGAAGCTGGAGGATGTTTGGTCATTTGTTCTGACACAAGCTGTTGGGGAATTATATAATATTTTTAACCAGTTAATGAAAGAGGATCCAAAACCAAATTTGTGTAAAGTTGCAAATAGAAATTTCCAGTTAACTCGGTCAAACGCTTTTTCTGCATCTAAAGAAAATATTGTAGTTTCTAGGTTTTTACTGTACGAGTAGTCTATCAAATTAAGTAATTTACGTGTGTTTTATTGATGAGTGCCTACCTTTTATGAAACCAGTTTGGTCAGGATGAATTAAGAGGGGGGTTATTTTCTATAATCTCTTTGAGAGAGCTTTGCAGATTATTTTAAGGTCTACATTTATAAGGGATATTAGACGATAGCTTGAAGTATATACAGGGTCTTTGCCTGGTTTTAGCAGGAGATTAATGTTTGCAGAATTTATATTTGATGGAAGTCTGCCCTTTTCTTTAATTTCCAACAACGTTCTGTAGAAAACTGGTGCTCGAATCGTCCAGAATTCTTTGTAGAATTCTGCAGGAAAGCCGTCTGGACCTGGAGCCTTATTATTGGGCATACTTATCAGGGCTTCCTGGAGTTCACCTGGCATCAGTGGTGAATCCAGTGCCGTTGCTTGAGTGTCTAATAATTTTGGAAGAGTTATGTTGTCGAGAAATTGATCAATTTCCTTTTTAGACAGGTTTAGTTGTGGTTTTATAGAAATCCCTGAAAATGTTGTTTATTTGTTTCGGTTCATATACTGTGTTCCCAAATTAATCTTGAACAGCACCTATAGTTGTTTTTTCTTTATTTATTTTTAGCTGGTTTGCTAATTGACCGGATTTATTACCATGTTCATAATTTTGTAAGCGTAGTCTTTGTACTAAGAATTCTGTTTTTTATTAATTATCTCATTTAATTCTAGTTTTGTTTTGCGTATTTTGTTCAATGTTTCCTGATCTTGGTGGGACGCGTAGGCTTCTTCTAGGGATTTAATGTTTTTTTCTAATTCCTGAATATTTTTGTTTTCTTCTTTTTTTTATGTGATGAGAAAGAAATTATTTTACCTCTCATCACAGCTTTCCCTGCTTCCCATAGAACAGAAGCTGATGTTCCGGGAGTGTCATTATAGTCTAAATATGAAGTCCACTCTTTTTTAAAATATTTAATAAAGTCTTCATCTTTAAGCAGTGATGTGTTAAATCTCCAGTTTTTACTTGGCATAGTATTATTCTTGTGCATTAGTGTTAAAGATACAGGAGCGTGATCGCTGACAGCTATAGGGTGAATCTCAGTGTCTGAATCGTCGCTCAGCAGTGAGCTGCTGACCAAAAAATAATCCAGACGAGAGTAGGAGTGATGGACATGTGAGAAAAAAGTATATTCCTTACTGGTGGCGTGAAGGGAGCGCCACGCCATATACACTTACAATACATAGCTTTTTATCAAGTATAGATAGTTTAATGATTAGGAATCTGCCCTCTGGATCTATAACTGTATCGAGTACTGTGAAATTAATATTTTAATTAATGAAAATAATTTTTTATGGATTAAAATTGCTACTTCCCTTTGTCTAGAATTATAACAAGCTGAGAACACATTAGGAAACTCAGGTGTTTTAAGTTCATTCGAACCTCTAAGAGGTCTGTGGGTCTCTTGTAAAAGGACAACATCTGCCTGTAGTTTTTTGAATTGGTTAAATATTTTAACCTCTTTTCTCTGGAGCCAGCTCCATTTACATTCCATGTAACGAATCTTAGTGCACCCATAGATGTCTGTGCATAACTAGGGGTGTACACGCTGTGTGCGTCGCTTAGACAGGTGGAGAGAATACATCACTTGTTCATAAATAAATAGAAGGAGAGAGAGAAAATGTGTGGCGAGATGCTCCCTGAGTCTGACTATGTGTGTGCATATTTACTAATATGAGTACGCTTGGCTTAAGTGTGTGTATCCTATACGACTGTGTGCGCTGTCTGACTGATGTAAATGTGCTGCCGTTGAGCGCATGATTGTGTGTGATCGTGCTGTGCGTATGTGTCGAAATAAAGTAAGTTGTTTGTGGGTGAGTGTGGAAGCAGGTGATCGAAGCAGTGAAAGAAATAAAGAAAGAAACCAAGGACGAGGGTGAGCAGCATAAAAAACAAGAGGGGAAAAAGAGAAAAAAACGAGAAGAGAGAAAAGAAAACGTAAACATTCCAATTAAATCACTGACGGAGAGTGACGGTGTTAATTCTGCTATGAAATCACACTTAAGATGCGATTTGATACCGGTAAGTTAAACAGATGTTAATGCAAGTTAGTGTGAGTGGATAGGGAAAGGGTGTAGCGGATTCTTATCTGGTGTGAAGTTAATACAGCCACGGAGTGATGTTGGGGTTGCGGTGGAGCTGTCCATCCACGTACAGCCGGTCCACAGCGATGACAGCGCGGGAGCCCTTCTGGATGAAGCCGCGTCGGATTGGGAAGAGGACCCTGCGTCGTTCCAGGATCTCTTTGGGGAACTGGTCGTTCACACTGAAGTCCGTTCCTTTTAATTCCCTGCCGCGGCTTTTCACATGTTCCTTTTGTTTGAAGTGGCCGAATTTGGTGATGCACCCTATCGAAGACGATGTTCTTCACCGTGTCCTCCGGCAGCTTCAGGTGGGTTTTGATGAAGTTTTTTACTGTAGTTTCCGCGTCTTTTCCAGCGGCTTCTGGAATACAAGAAAATACCAGATTATCACGCATGCTACGAGCTTGTAGATCAATAACTGTTTCTTCTATTTTTTTATTTTCTCTATTTAGCTGGGTAACATTTTCTGTGAGACATTTCACCGACTCCCTTAGCGTGGCATTTTCAGCAGCGAGCGTTTCCACTTGCTGCTGGCTGAACTCCAGGGATTCTCGCAAGCATTTAAATTCCCGGTGAAGAATCTCCACCAAGGACAGCCTTGCATCGAAACTGGACAATCGTTGGTCGATTGACTCCAGTATGTCGACAATATCTTTGCCGGCTGGCGATGTTGTGCCGGGAGAATCTGCCGGGCGTTGTCTTTTCGACGACGGCGTCTCAGATTTAGCCGGGGAAGATGCACTCTGAGCCTTCTTCATCACAAGATCCTGGAAGCACTAATCGATGTAATCTTGGAGAGCCTCTAAACTCTCCCCGTTGTTCTCCAGGGTGTTGGAGATGATTTAGACAAATGTTGTTAGTTATAAGACAATTGATAAGTGTATTTGGTAATACTGAAGCTTAAAGGAATTTGTTCAATTCTAAGCTACCATTCGCTTTAATTTTCCGCCAAAATCTCCGGCGTCTGACGTCAGTTACAACTTGAGTCGCTTACCTTGTCCGTCACTTCCATCACTTCCCTCTACTACCTGCCGTCACTTACCTCTACTAAAGCAAGCACTTTGGCGACAGTGGGAAGGAAAAACTCCCTTTTAACAGGAAGAAACCTCCGGCAGAACCAGGATCAGGGAGGGGCGGGGCCATCTGCTGTGATTGGTTGGGGTGATAGAAGGAAGACAGGATAAAGACATGCTGTGGAAGAGAGACAGAGATTAATAACAGATATGATTCAATGCAGAGAGGTCTGTTAACACATAGTGAGCGAGAAAGGTGACTGGAAAGGAAAAACTCAATGCATCATGGGAATCCCCGGCAGCCTACATCTATTGCAGCATAACTAAGGGAGGATTCAGGGTCACCTGGTCCAGCCCTAACTATATGCTTTAGCAAAAAGGAAAGTTTGAAGCCTAATCTTAAAAGTAGAGATAGTGTCTGTCTCCTGAATCCAAACTGGAAGCTGGTTCCACAGAAGAGGGGCCTGAAAACTGGAGGCTCTGCCTCCCATTCTACTTTTAAATACTCCAGGAACAACAAGTAGAACAAGTAGTTAGAACTGAAGGCTTTTCAGGGAGTTTTTAGGACTTTCTGACAATAATAAATTATAGTAGTCCAGCCTGGAAGTAATAAATGCATGAACTAGTTTTTCAGCATCACTAAGATACAGGATATTTCTAATTTTAGAAATGTTGCGCAAATAGAAGAAAGCAGTCTTACATATTTGTTTAATATGTGTTAATATGTGTGTATTTGCATATTATTTAATATGCCGCAGCCCTGTGGGGAAAGGATAGAACAGGCTCCCATCGGCCTGGGAGATCCCGCCGCATCGGGAGCAGCCAAGACACGCCATCCAGGATGTGTGGAATGGCAAGTAGGCCTGCAGAGCGAGAGCGAAGTGCTCTGATAGGGTGATATGGTACTACAAGGTCATTAAGATAAGATGGGGCCTGATTATTTAAGACCTTGTATGTGAGGAGCAGGATTTTGAATTCTGGATTTAACAGGAAGCCAAAACAGGAGAAATCTGCTCTCTTTCTAGTCCCTGTCAGGACTCTTGCTGCAGCATTTTGGATGCTGAAGGCTTTTCAGGGAGTTTTTAGGACTTCCTGATAATAATGAATTACAGTAGTCCAGCCTGGAAGTAATAAATGCATGAACTAGTTTTTCAGCGTCACTCTGAGACAGGATATTTCTAACTTTAGAGATGTTGCACAAATGGAAGAACGCAGTCTTACATATTTGTTTAATATGTGCGTTGAAGGACATATCCTGGTCAAAAATGACTCCAAGGTTCCTCACAGTGTTACTGGAGGCCAAGGTAATGCCATCCAGAGTAAGAATCTGGTTAGATACCATATTTCTAAGCTTTTCAGCGCCGAGTACAATAACCTCAGTTTTATCTGAATTAAGAAGCAGAAAGTTAGCGGCCATCCAAGTCTTTATGTCTTTAAGACATTCCTGCAGTTTAACTAATTGGTGTGTGTTATCTGGCTTCATGGACAGATAAAGATCCAGGTGTGTTGACCAAGGGTGATATCTAAAACTTGCAGGACACCAGCCCTCGAGGCCTGGAGATGCCCACCCCTGCTCTATGATAATCAGTGTTATTCACTTTACCTGTCAGTGTTTAACGTTTGCCTAAATGTTGTCTGTCAACAGTTTATCCCAAGTGGTCTTATCTTTCAGAAATTTGAGATGGCTCTGAGTAATCAGCTTTTACCCAAAAGTCGCATGGAAGCTTTCCAAAGCTCACAGCATGAACTATCTCAGCTAATGCAGCTACACACTGAACTCTCCTTGATTGCTCCAACTAAAAACTGACATCTCTCTTTGACTCTTCTAGACTGTGAGACCAAGTTTTGAAGGAGAGCTGAAAAACACACAAAAAGGGGGAAAAAAAGAAAGAAAAGAACACAAAAGTTGTTATTGTATTTGCTCTTTTAATCATTGGAAGCCAGAATCCTAAACAAACCAGTTTGTTTGCAAACATAAACTCATCATTTCACTTTCTGTTCATTTCTGGCTCTAGAAAGAAATGAAAACAAAAACACAGCAACAGTTGAAAGCCAGTGCATGGTTCCCTCTTGTAAGGTGCTGCCTGACTGGACAGTCAATTAGGTAAGAGAAGTGTTATTGGTTAGAAGGAAGACAAAATATCATGTTAAGCCAATCAGAGGCAGAGTAGGGCGGGACCCAGACCTCATCTGCGGTTTGTTGGCCCTGCCTGTACAGGTGTGTGTGCAGGTGTCAGAGGCTGATAACAATCCCTTTTGTCTTTACAGGCTCAATTAGATGATTTATGCAAGAAAAAGGCTGATGGAGCTTACATTAGAGCTCGTGCAAAATGGATAGAAGAAGGTGAAAAAAGAACTTCATATTTCTACGATCTGGAGAAACGGAGGCAAGAGAAGAAATCTATTAATACATTAATTGTAAATGGGGGTAAATAGAGTTTAAGATCTACTGGATTATAATCACTTAATTGAAGATGATGGTGTGATTCTTTTTTTAGACTTTTATAAAGCATTTGATACGGTCGAACATCCTTTCATTTTAGAAGCTTTACAGTATTTTGGTTTTGGTAAAAAATTCATAGATTTAATTTCTTTATTATACTCTGACATCAATAGTTCTATTTCTTTACCTTTAACGTCAGTCGAGGAGTCAGGGGTGTCCAGCTTCTCCGTTACTTTTCATTATTGTAACGGAAATTTTAGCTATTTTCATGAAACACAATCCAAATATTCAACCACTGAATTTGATGGGAGCCCCGTTGATCATAAGTCAATTAGCAGATGATACTACACTGTTTTTAAAGGACGTGTCACAGGTTCCTCTCGCACTAAATGAAATTTCACTATTTTCAAAGGGCTCTGGTTTGTACCTGAATATTAGAAAATGCGAATTATTAACTATTCATGATTGGAAACCCAGTATCTCTCTTAACATAGCTACTAAAACTGAAATTAAATATTTGGGTATTATAATCTCAAAGAATACAAATAATAGAGAAAATCTAAATTTTGAGCATATTACCCAGAAATCTAAAAAGATCCTAATCAGCTGGTTACAAAGAGACCTGTCCATCTTTGGACGCATCTTTCTTACTAAAACAGAAGGTATCTCTCGACCGATTTATCCATCACAATGCTTATATGTTTCCAATAGACTAATCAATAATATAAATCAAATTAACTTTAATTACATTTGGAGAAACAAGCAACATTATATTAGGAGGAGTGATGTAGTGAAGTCATTTGAAGAAGGAGGTTTGAATGTGATTGATTTTGAAGCAATGATGGTTCCATCAAACTCAAACGGTTGCAGTCGTTCATAAATAACTCAAACAGTATTTGGTTTTATTTCCCCCAAAGTAATCTTTGAGAAGCTTGGTGGCATTGAATTTCTCTTAAAGTGTGACTTTGAAAATTCCAATTAAATTATCCAATTTTCATAAACAGGTTCTCCAGTACTGGAAAATGATTTACAAGCATAATTTTTCTCCACATACAAACTCGATTTGGAACAACAGATGTATATTGATAGAAAGAAAATCCATCTTTTATAAGGATTCGATGGATCATGGAATTTGGACGGTTTTACACCTTTTAGACAATGACGGCAATTTATTATCGTATAATAAATTCATAGATAATTATGGCTTATCATGTACTCAAAGTAAATTCATTAAAGTTGTGAAAGCCATTCCCCCTGCAATGATTCAGATGGCTAAAGCCAGTTTAACCTGTTCTTCCTCTATAATTCGTGAATTTAAAGGAAAGGCATGCAATAATACATTTTAAGGACAATTCTAACCAAACAACTTTTTTCTTCTCAATTAAAAAGAAAATATTTGTTTAAAGATTATAACTCGAGGTTTTTGACTCAGTATCTTTCTTTTCCAATTCCACCTAAAGCAAAGGAAAATCACTTTAAAATCTTAAATGCCATATATCCATCCAATGACTATCTTCACAAGAAATTCAATATAGATACGAACGCATGCACTTTTTGCAACACTGATATTGAGACTACAGAGCACCTTTTTTATTCGCGTGAAAGTTCCAGATCTTTTTGGGATGATTTTCAGTACTGGTTAACCTCTAAAAATATTGACTGTCCTTCTCTAACCTTTCAAGTAATTAGATTTGGCCTACAAACAGAAAATTAAAAAATAGAATTTGGGATTAACAACTTATTTATAGTTGCAAAATTTTTCATTCACAAATGTTGCTTCTTGAAAATTATTCCGATTTTTGCTGGTATTTAATAATGAAGTCCTCCTATTGAAGGCTTCATTAGACAAGTGTAACTCCTTACTTGAATTTTTGATGCAGCTTTTCAACTGATGTAGCTAGACTGTGTGTGCGTACTTTTGTTGTTTTGTGTTCTTTGTTTTTGTTTTTCTAACTTTTTTACTTTATATGGAAGGTCACTTAATGTACTTGTATGTTGCTTTATGTTATCTCTGACCTATGTTCTTTGTTCGATGGCTGCTTTGTTCTTAACCACCTGTACTTGTACACATCTTTTTGACTTGTAAGATATGTACACTGCACTGCACTGTAATTGTTAGTTTGTACAATTAAAAGAAAAAAAAACATCAACGAAAACTAGGTTTATGTGGCTTAGGATGACGTCACTGGCGCTCATTTATTTTGAAAACAAACTTTCTCAAAAAAAAAAAAATAAAAAATAAATAAACCAGTTGGCGTGTATTTTTTTTTAACGAGGACCAGAAAAAAAAAACTGTGTGCAGGTTTTAGAAATGAGAAGCTCTTCAACATAAAACTAAATGATAAGGAGGTGTATCGTATTTACAAAGAAACGAACACAAAATATAATGTAGCTGAAACTGCCGTTATATTCTCAAATTCGCTGTTCTATCATATGTACCTGATAATCTGTGTAAACCACACATATTTGGAACATATTTTTATTTTCACTTAACTACAGCCAGCCGCCTTTTGATCATTTACAGGCAAACTGCCTGAGAAAATGGCTCGTTTTTCTCATTTTCAGTCAGGCGTTTTCAGGCGGTTACTAGCTGTCAAAGGTGGGGTCCTTACGGTCCTTCCTTCCTTGAGCCGCTCCATCAGCCGCCTGACAGAAAACGACAACCGGAGGTAAAAAATCCAGATTAGCCCGAAATCCTCCAAAAACCGAGCGGGTCTTTCGAGTTATGATGGGCGGAAGGACGAGTGCCATAGCGGCGGGTGTATGCGGGGCTCTGTTTGTCGGTTACTGTATTTATTTCGACAGGAAACGACGGAATGACCCGAACTTCAAGAACAGGCTACGAGAACGTGAGTGTTGACCTCCTCGCTGCTCTTTTTCTCACCTTCACCGGGTTCGCTGGTTCGGACACCGGGCGGTTTCGTTCGGTCCAGTTAGCTTGTCCCGAGGCTGTGGAGGAGCGCTACAATCAATTCAGTAAATTAAACAAAGCATAGCTGGGACTTCATTCATGTTCTCACATCGTTAAGTTAATGGGTTTGTAGCTGACAAGCCACGATGTGACAGTAATCACATTCTTTGCACCCTCCCTGGATCCTGAGCTCTTCCATCCTCTAAAAGGATCTGCAGAAATAACTGGTGACATGATTTGTAAAGGAGAGCATACGATTAATGGCTGTGCTTCAAAACAAACCATTATTTTGGTGTTACCTAACCCTATTTCGGGGCACAAAATAAAACCTTTTATATGGCTGTACACACATAAATATACTGAATACCAGTGCCAGTCTAAAGTGTGCTACCTCAAACTTGAGCCGCTGGGCAGCTTATGGAGGCTGGATTCAGAGAACCTCTGACACAGTTGTCTCCAAGGCCACATTACCAGGTAGTATTTATATACTTCCAGGTGCTCATCCAGATTTGTCCTGCCAGCCAAACTCCAAACACTGCGAGAGAAAGGCTTTACTATCCTGTGATGTGACCTGCAGCACACACTCATTCACAAAGCTATTTCCATTTCAAGTAATTACACAACAAACATATTTAGCATGATGTCTTGTTAGCTGGGCTTCCAGCCTGCTGGAGATTATCGTGTTATTCAAGGAAGATTGGGCCTGTTCCAGTTTGTTAATCCAAACATGAGGAAACTCCAGGTTTTCACGTGCATGGTAACAGACTCAAAACCACAGCTCTGAGTTTCTTTCCGACTCCTCTGCTGCTCCTGGACCAGCTGACTGACACTGATGCGTTTGCTCGTTCATAGAGTTTCTTGTATGTTTGCCATTTTGTGTTCTCACACGAGCGCTTTTGTAATCCTTCAGTCGTCAATTTACAATAAGAAGAGAGACGGCAGTTCCACCACAGATTGGTAACATGCGCAGAAAAAGTATTGTGTATTTGTAGCTTTGTAACTCTATGGACAGTAATGCTGCCTGACTTGTGTGAGCATCATATTCTGTCTATGGCGACGACACAGTGGACCAAGCTGATTAAAATAACTGTCCTGCGTGATTTTTGAGATAAATACGACCCACACTGGCACACATTCATATTCCTCAGTCCTCTGGGTTATAATCAAGGCTTCACTCTTTATTTACCCGTTGCCGTGGTGCACTCAGGTGTTCTGGGGGACACTGAAAGTTTGAAATTGGAGTTTGTTAAATTTGCTTCGGGGAATACGGCCGAAGCAGCAAACTGTGTATAAACAGAAATAAACACATTCCAGTGTTTGTATTGCAGACAGTTTGTAATTGTTACCAGTCACCTGAACATGGTCAGCTGGACGTTATCGACAAGGTGACAAATAATCACCGGCCTACAAAAATCAGGCCTAAATTTCCAGTAAATAGTTCATTTGAGGGCGCAGACGCTAAACTTGGAGCTAGTTTAGCTTTAAGCCCATTTCTGTGTCTGTCGTATACTCGTAACTTTATAAGTGTAGCAGCTACGATCTAAGACTGCTTTCTTGTTAAAACCAAGATGGACATGTTTTGAGGGCTGGAGCAACATGAGCAGTTTGTCCTGTTCTTGTCACAGGGAGAAGAAAGCAGAAGGCTGCCAAAGAGAGGGCAGGCCTGGCAAAGGTGAGCAGTCCCTACACGCCTGCACATTTGCACACGCATGCACGGACACGTACGTGTTTCTGTTTAAAGCTGACACCCACCACATGAAAGGACAACTTCAAACCAAAGAACTGATACTGACTCTGCTGTACAGCTGCAAGCTACTTCACACAAATGTGACAAATCAGCTGTGACTGCTTACTGTGACTGTTGTGCAGCTTCCAGATCTGAAGGATGCTGAAGCCGTGCAGAAGTTCTTTCTGGAGGAAATCCAGTTGGGAGAGGAGCTGCTGGCTCAGGGTAATTTACTCTTTATTGAAACTCGTACCACTGAACTGGTCAAACGGTTTACTGCAGCACAGCCAGTGGTGACACCCAGTATGGGTACAGACGCCTGCATGTGGAGCTTATAAGCTTTTGTTTCCTTTTGCTTTGACTACAGGAGACTACGAGAAAGGTGTGGATCACCTGACCAACGCCATCGCCGTGTGTGGTCAGCCTCAGCAGCTACTACAGGTGCTGCAGCAGACTCTGCCTCCACCCGTCTTCCAGATGCTGCTCACCAAGCTGCCCAGTATCAGCCAGGTTTGTGAATTGCTCTAGGATCAGTTATTATGACAGCACGAGTCTCTGAATCATTTCTAAAGTGTTCATCAGTCGTGCACACGTCAAACCATAAAGCCGAGGACTTTTGTTTCCTGTCTTGCAGCGCATCGTGAGCGCACAGAGTCTGAGTGAGGATGATATAGAATGAGCGCGCCCAGAAGAAGCACCCCTGCTCCCCGTCTGTTCATCACGACCTGCCCACCCCTCGGCCTCCTGTCACTTTGACCCCATCCAGCCTCCCTAAAGGAGTTCAGTTTCTCTTCCTTTGTCCATTAAAAGGTTTTCTTTGAACTTGTATTACCCGTTTTGGGGTATTAGGATATCTAAATCACGAGGCCACAAAAAAAATGTAGAGAAATGCAATCAGGCCTGTCCCCGCTCCCAAACCCTCATGTATGTAATAACCAACTGGGCTCGATTCAAAGATGAATCGGCTCCTTCCTCCAAGGTGGTGCAACACACATCTGACAGGATTATGTACAAGGTTTACGCTGCCGGATGTGGTTGTACCTGCCGTCTCCATGACAACAGTAGTATAAACCAGAATGTGCTCGGATGAGTATTTATTGTTTTGTTACGTCTCGTCTGTCTTTCCATTCTAGACTTGGAAACGCTTTTTAGAGTGACGACATGTTTTGTTCTGTTTGAAGAGGACGGCCCTCTTTAGCAAGAATAAACAATCTGAACAAACCACAGCTGTGTTGAGTGTTCAGTCCTGGTCACAGCGCCTCAGAACTGCATCAGTTTGATGTCTTTATTAAACCGAGCAGCTGAACCTCTGTGCCAAAGCCCCGAGTCCTGGAGGTGCAGCTGCTCTGGGAAATGTTCTGGTCCTCATCTACAGGCTGGAGGAGAGCAGGAGGCTATGAACTGTGACACGACAGAAAGATGCTGCACAGCAACCAACACACTGGTGGTGAGAAATGTTTCTGCTTTCTTTTGGAGAGAGGAACCACCGGGCTCTGATAGACAGAGGTCAAAGGTCACAACAGCATCTAAACTTCACTGACTCCAAAAGTTATTAGTGTGGATCATTTTCAATAATAACCAGATTTAGAGATTTTACTGGTGATTTGCAAGAAAGAAAACAGTGACAATAAATTCTGACACAGAATAAAAGAAATGACGTATTTTAACCAAATGAGTGAAACGGTTACAGATCAACTCCAACGCAGCCCCGTGGGAAGGACCTGTGACTTTGTGCTGGGCAGAGGACGCTCTCTTCTTGGACACATTTAGCTGCCTGGACGTCAGCTGTGTTAGAGTCGGGCTGAACCTGCTGCTCTTCCAAACGACTCTGTGATCACAGCGATCACATGCTTCTTCTGTCCTCACAGTTTAAATATGAACAGACTTCTCTGGCTTCACTCTCTTTCTCTTCAGTGCTTTCTTTTTAGTCTTTTTGTCTGGATCTGCCATCTCTCCTTTGAAAGAAGCGGAGCTTCTGCTCAACTTACGCTGGTTTCCCATCACCTTCCTTGGGGACTTGAAGGCTCCTCGACCAGCCGCCCTCTCCCGTCCAGAACCCGTCTTCAGAGTCTTGCCGGTCTTCCTTGTTGTTGCTTTGCCATAATCGTTACTCTTCTGCTTCTCCTTCTTCAGCGACCTCTTCACCCGGATGGATCTGCCCTCCAGCTTGGAGCCGTCCAGTTTCAACGCCAGCTGCACAGAATCGGTACTCTGCACAAGGAAAACAAAATGAAGTGTAGAAACACAAGACCTACTTTGACCGAAGCACCAATACTGACGCTTAAAAACTAGAATGGAAAAACCACTGGCTGACGTCACACTGGCTACGCCCATCAATGGCACACAGTCTATTGTGGATTCTAATTTATTCTAATTCTGTGCTTTTAGACCTTAAAGTTCCCAAAGTATGAGTACACAGTATAGGTCAGCGGTCCCCAACCCCCGGGCCTCGGACCGGTCCGTGAGTCGTTTGGTACCGGGCCGCGAGCGTTGAGGCTCAGGTGTGAAATGTATAGTTTTCAGGGTTTTTATCGGTTTTCAGCGTTATTTTGTTATCGTTTTTATCGTTAACTCTGTTTTCCTGGGTCTTTTCACGTGTGTTATGAATGAATCTTCTTTTTTTCGGTACCGGTACTAGTTTTATTTTGTTGTATTTATCCGCGACACCTTAAAGGCCGGTCCGTGAAAATATTGTCGGGCATAAACCGGTCCGTGGCGCAAAAAAGGTTGGAGACCGCTGGTGTAGGTGATACAGCCACCATCTGTCATATACACCGTTCAGGAGCCAGAAATCAAAGAGCGCCAAATTATTAGATTTGGTTGAATATTTCCTGACTGCTGGTGTGGAAGTGTACGCAGCTGCTAATAAGCTCATTCAGGGACAACTAAACTAAACACAACATAAGGCACCAATCAGAGCAATGTAAGAGAAACCCCAACAATGTGACAGCGGGAAGGAAAAACTTCCATCTGTCATGACTGTGTGGGGGTGGGGGGTTCCTAGCCAAAGCTGTACTGTTCAAACATGGACTGACTTTTGTGACCCGCCATCAGAGGACAACCCTGCAGAGTGAAGCCTCGCCACAGCGTCTCAAAAAGCAAAATGCAATCCATTATTATTATTCTCCAGAACCACGATCATCTCCTCTTGTACCTCAAACAGGACGTAACCAAATCCTTTGCCCAAGCCCGAGTTCTTGTCTCGCACCAGTCGCACCGCCTCCACTGTCCCGCACTCTTCGAAATGCCTTCGAAAAGTCAGCTCGTTGATGTCTGCGGACACAGCAGGTTGGCTTGAGCGTAAAACTACTCACTCATGGACAACTACACCTTCACCATTGTCTGGAACTCACCAAACGAGAGATTCCCCACGAAAACAGAACGCTTGTGGTCGTGCTGAAAGAGAACAACAGGATTTCAGTTTAAATGCCAGGAGACAGATGCAGCAGAGCATTCTGGGACGTCTGCTGACTCACAGACGAGCTGTCGGCCACTCTGTCCACTCGGATATGAAAGTCTTTCTCTATCTCCATGCCGTTCCTGTGAGGGCAGACAGAATGAAATCAGCACGTGTATGTTTGGGTCTGACAGCATTGGCAGGTTTCAGGAGGAGCGTCTGACCTCTCCAAAGCTTTGGTGATGCCATCTTCATCTTTAAACACTACATACGCATTGATGCTCTGCTTCTTTGGGTGAACTTTGCGCCTGCGAAGTGAACAGAAGCTCTTTGGTACAAATGGAAAGGAGTCAACTGAAACCATGCTATTAGTTTGTTGGTGGAACCTCGTGAAAGCTTAGGATGAAAAAATAAACTTTTAGAAACTCACTTGATAGCAGCTACTTTACGAGACATGGAGGGGTCCTCTCTGACCTGTTGGAACGAAACACAACGTTACTGAAGATGAGAAGTTGCAGCAACCTGGCGACTCTTTTTTTCAGAGCTGTTTTTACCACAGAGCGAAAGCGAATCGATTCGATGGATCCTTTATCCCTGAAGAGGCTCCGCAGGGTCTGAGAAGGAACAAAAAAAGGTTGCCAGTCTTTGAACTTCCACATTATTATTGTCCTATAAATACTGTAATTGTTGCACAACAAGCAATTTGCACGTCTCCTGAACGATCTTGGAAAGAGTCACAGTACAGTTGTGTTTTCACTGTCACATAAACACCTGTTAGAAGATAAAACGTCCAACAAGCGTTTCAGAGGTTGCAGATCAGAGCGGCTGACCCAGCTTAGCCAGTTTCTCCTTGTTATCGTCCCACAGCTTCATCCACAAGGCTCAGTCTGAGGTCAGACCGTCGAGGCTCAATGCTGAGTGCATACAACGTCTCAGTGCATCTAAAGTGCCATGTGACTCATGACCATATTTGCTCCTGTTACTGCGCCTACGTGACTGAGCGAGGGTCATTTAAAACAAACACGGCTGCGTCTCGTCTTCTCCATTCTCCACGTGAGGAGAAACAGCGAGGTGGCGCCTGCTGCTGAAGCTGCATGTTACATCCATTTAGTTTGTGGATGCAGACTGCTACCCACACTTGGTAGTGTCAGATACAGTCAGACGGTCGCTATGGATACAGGTGGGTAAAACAAAGAAACGAAACAAACCTTCTTGGTGCAGCTGATGGGAAGGTTGCCGACAAACACAGTCCTGTTCTTCTTCAAGCTCTCCTGCGCCTTGCTGGCCTTCATCCTCTGTCTCTTCATCACCCAGTACTCTGCGTCGTTCTCTCTGCCCGACTCGGAAGTTTGTCTCTTCCTCTTCCTGTTGGGTTTTTCTGGCCCGTCCTCATCCTCGTCTGCCTTTTGTAAACCACTCTCTCTGAAACCAGCAAATTCAAATGAACACTTCAAACAAACGGGTTTGACAAGAGACTTGAATCAAGCAAAAACTGGGGAAAAAGAAATTAACACACCTTTTTTCCAGCTCCTGATTGGCTGCTGATTTCTCCTTAGCTGGCTGCTTCTTCTTCTTCTCCTGGCGTGGCTGACCTTTGACCTGTGGGCTTTTCTGCTTCTGCTCTTTGGTTTCTGTGCTTTTTTGAACCGGCTGCCATCATAACACAAAACAACCACAAGAAACTTCAGTCATTTCCTGCCTCTTAAATAATCCATTAGCAAGTAGAGGCGCTCACTAAAAATGTAGAAACTCTAATAAAGAAAAACACAAGCTCAGTGAAGGTTAACGCACCTCTGCGTGTCTTAAAGACACCTTACAATAAATAAGTCATGACACACAACAGAAGAAGACAGATTTTCTTGGTTGTTACAGATTTAGTTTCGACTGGTGGTCAAACACACAGTCACAGACAGGCTGGGTGTGTGCTGCGCTCACCAGAGGCGCAGGCTTGAACAGCAGCGCTGTGGACGCTGCTGCTGTGCTGAATAAAGCCGACAGGGATCCAGAGGCAGAGTTCTTCTGGAACAAGCTTCCTGACACCTGACCCACCGTGTAGTCAGCTGACTGTTGTCCTGGCGACACCTCTCTGCAGAGGACAGAAACACTGAAGTTAACAGGCGATAACACTTTTTTTAGTTGAGCACTGGCGCAGCTGTGTGCTCGTTCATATCTGTACACAAAGAAGCAGGGAAGTCTTGGGTCACTCCTTGAGCTACAGAGACCCTCCTACACGGCCCTTTGTAACTGTTGGATTCGGAGAAATCCAAAGGATCCAGGACACAGAAGTCCATCGCCGGACTTCTGGAGTGGATCTGGGTTCCTGCTCAGTGGGAGCTCACGGCTCCTCCAGCAGACAAACAACCGAGTGAAAAACCTGCTGATGCTGGCTTTGTTTCTTTGGGAGCACCGGTCCCCCCAGATCGAAGGCTCAAGTCTGAGTTCTTAACGTTATCTCACTAATCGTCGTGATATTTTCACTCGTGTTATTAAAGTGTGTGTGTAAACAAACCTGTTGTGGGCTTTCTTCTTCATGGCTTCCGCTCTTCTTTTTTATCTGGAATAAATGTGTACTGAATGGCCTAAACTCCAGTAAATGTTACAACACATCCACACGTTTTCTTTCCGAGTGGACCGCTGTCCTACTTCGAAATATTCCCCATAGGAACACGGCAAAGCCCCACAAAGGTTCCTATGCATTTTCCTAGCTTTAGGCTGATTTGGTACCGTATAACTAAACAGGGGTGATTTATGGGAAAGGACCAGACACGCGTAAAGTGTCAGTGAGTATATTTCCTTCGTGGTATAACTTCTTTTTAGAAAAAGGTTTGTGGGAAAACGGTACGACGTTGAAATAGGTCCCATCCGGTGACGCAGCTGCAGGATGTTTTGGTGGGAGCAGGCTGACTGACTGTTCCACAGCAAACGCGACATTTATCAAAGGTGTGTATGATTTTACATTACGTTTGCATTTTTCAAACATTACATGTTTCTCATTTTTCAGACACAATAAGCTATCCAAACACTGACATACCGGAAATGTGCAGTATTTACTTATTACACTTAAATGTAGCGTCAGCTGCTTCCTGTTGGAGAAGAACTACAGAGTGGCTCTAGTGTTTTTCTTCGTAGCTTCCATGGGAGTAGACGAGGCGGAGGTGCCGGTGGATGCGGTGGGTAAGCGGGTGTCCTGCGGCGGGGAGCGGGCCACAGTGCGCTACTTCGGACCTGTACCCCCCACAGCAGGTAGGACCCGGGTTGTACCTCTTACCTCATCACGCATGGATGAACGTCATAAACCGCGAACACACAGAGACAGTCAGTATGACAGAAAGACTTTGATCATGAAATGTTTACTACGAGCATCATACTGACTGCAGGCCTACTTGTTGTTCCTAGAGTATTTAAAAGTAGAATGGGAGGCAGAGCTTTCAGTTTTCAGGCCCCTCTTCTGTGGAACCAGCTTCCAGTTTGGATTCAGGAGACAGACACTATCTCTACTTTCAAGATTAGGCTTCAAACTTTCCTTTTTGCTAAAGCATATAGTTAGGGCTGGACCAGGTGACCCTGAATCCTCCCTTAGTTGTGCTGCAATAGATGTAGGCTGCTGGTGATTCCCATGATGCATTGGGTGTTTCTTTTTTGCTGACCTGATTTCTCTTCTCCTTTGTTTTCACGTCACTCCTCCAGTTAATCATTAGTAATTATTACACGATTATATTACTGTAGGTCTGTCTCCAATAGTCTTTTCTTCACCACCACCAGTTGCAGCAGATTACAGCCTGGTTGTGTCGGAGGTTTCTTCCTGTTAAAAGGGAGTTTTTCTTCCAACTGTCGCCAAGTGCTTGCTGATAGGGGCTCATAGGGCCCAGCTGCCTCACATTTGTCATTTAACATATTGATCAAACTTATATTTTGATTAAGAATAAATATGATTGACTTTTAGCAACAGCGTACCGACACAAAGCCTGTGTCATTTCAAACCCAACAGACTGGACGCAGAGAGGGAGGAGAGCTGGGAGGGGGCGGGGCCTTTTCCTGTCCCCTCTCTCGATACACGTCCAGTCCGAGTACACGGATGAAATCACACCGATGAAGCAGATTTAACCACATGCTTGCATCACTGCATTGTGTGTTTGTTTTGTGTTTGTAGGTCTGTGGCTGGGTGTGGAGTGGGACAACCCCGACAGAGGCAAACACGACGGCAGCCACGAGGGAGTGCAGTATTTCACGTGCAGGTAAAGTGCTCAAGCGTGCTCTGTCTGCTCTGTGAGATAATTACTTTAAGTCTTCTGTGGAAATGTCCTGATACGTTCCCTTTGTTCTCAGACAGCCCACAGGAGGCTCCTTCGTCCGCCCGGCAAAGGTGAGCTTTGGAGTGGACTATCTGACCGCCGTGCGACAGGCGTACAAGATCGACTCAGAGGAGGTGCTGAGTGAGGAGATCTCCATCTCCAAGAAGAAGCTCAAGTGGGGGAACATCAAGGAGCGTGGGTACGATGCTGTGGTCAGGAGAAGAGCGTCACACAGCTGTGTTTGTTTTCATTTAGACTTTGCTGCTCAGAGCAGCTTCAGCTCTGTCGCCTGGTAGCTGTTGGTAGCTTCCACCTGCAGTAATGCATATGTTCTGATGATCAGCTGAGCTGCAGAGTCAGTGCTGATGAAGCGAGGAGGAAGATGAAAGTCACCTGAGACACAGCTCACACGTCTAAGGTTTTATATAGTCAGACATCATAAAATCATCTCCTAACTAAGTAAACACAGCCTGAGATGAACAACAGCAGCGAGTCGTTACTGCTGAATCCAGCCCTGTGGGGTTCGTGTGGTCACAGTCAGATCCAAGAGATCCGTTACATGTGTGTCCACTCACAAACAGAGTCACAGCCTTTGTGTTCACAGTTTCCACTCCTGTTATAAACCTGCACACTTCGTATTGTGTGTCTGTGTGTGTGCAGTTTTGAGAGCCTTCCCTCGGTGCTGCTGAGCCGCTCTGACGTGAGCTGGTCTGGTGCTGATGGGGAAATCAGGACCACAACTCCCAGTATCCTTCCACAGACGGTGCTGGATGCTTTACTGGCACTCAGCATGTGTGAGCTTCACAAAGCGTTCCCATTTCTCAGAGTCTGTCAGGTTGTGATTGCGAGCAGTGTGGATGTGACACCTTAACCACGCTGATCAGACGTGGAGTGGCTGGACCTGAGTGGGACTCTGTTGTCGTGCTGGGAGGACGTGGCCACCATCAGCCAGCAGCTGGACAGACTGGGAGGACTGCAGCTCAGGTGTGGGTGTGTGGGACGCTTTGTTTGGCCTCGCTTTCCTTCCACTCAACATTGTGTTGTGTTTCTGTCTTCAGTTACAACAGACTTCGTTTGCCCCCTGACCCCTCGGCTCTACGCCACGCTTTCTCAGCCCTCAAAGTCCTCGTGCTCAACGGCTGCCAGCTCACCTGGCCACAGGTACGCAGCACTGTGGCACTTATATTTACTTTTGTGTTTCAGCTCCGGGGGAACATTCACGTCGAACAGTAGACTAACTTAAAGTTTGAAGAAAAGAGAATTTAAAGCGTTCCCTCTTTTTCTGTTTCTCTACTAGGGCTGCCATGATTAGTCGACTAGTCACGATTAGTCGACTCTCAAAATCATCACGACTGATTTAATAGTCGACGCGTCGTTTGAAGCTTTGTAAGATCCTGAAAGACGCAGGAATAAGTAGTAGGATTTAAGAGTGTAATAACGGACTGAAACAGAAGATGGCAGCACTGCATGTACAAGGATGCCAGCTGCCGTTAAACCCCGAAGAAGAAGAAGCTGTGTCCCAGAATTCATAGCGCAGCCCAGCTCAGTTTCCAACAATGGCGGCAGCTAGTTAGTTTTAATATTACTCTTATTATTCTTTCTGGGTCACAAAATAAACGTTTAACATGTTTTCAGGCGAGAATGTAGCTGTGTAAACCTCAAATATCTGCTCAGTTTATCAAGACACCACATACTTTCAAAAGCGCTCCGACGTTTTCGGAGACGTCTGTTAGCCACTAGCTCGATAGCTAGCCGGGGGCTAGGCTAACTAGAGCCGTGAGAACACCGGACTCTCGGCAAATCATTTTCAAACCCACCGCCGTCTTTCGCTACTCAGGTTAAACATGATATATAAGTCACTTAGATAACTTAAAATGTTATTGTTTGGCTTTTTTTAGTATTTTATTTGTTCCTGAGTAAATCGGTTTGGCTGAGATTAAAGTTATAGTTTTTACACAGCTGAATAAACGTCAAGCAGACAGCTGATTATCAGAAGTGTAAGATGCTCGAGAATTTACTCCGGTGTCCTGTTATATTTTAGATAGCAATGAGTTTATTAAACTTCACCGAAACAAGTTGTAAGTTGTAAGCTAATGATAGTTATATAAGAGCAGATGCTGCTGGTGCAATAAGCTGTAGTTTTATGTCCAATGGATGATGATCTGATTAGTCGACTAATCTCAAAAATAATCGGTGACTAGTCGACTATCAAAATAATCGTTTGTGGCAGCCCTATTCTCTACCACTCACATTGCTGCGTTCAGTCATTTTCTTTCTGTTATGTTTCTTCTCCTCTTACCGCTGAACCAGCTTCTGGCTCGAGTCTCTTCCTCTTCAGAGGGAGTTCTTCCTCCCCGCTGAGGCCAGATTCTCTTAAATAGTGGGTCGTCCGTTCTCATCATGGACAGTGTTGGGTCTTGAGATGATGAACTGCTTCTGTTTAAATGAAATCTCTTTCCCGCCTCTGATCATGCTTTCCTCTCAGATTCTGGACTGTGCTCCCATGTGGCCACAGCTGGAGGACCTGTGTGTGGAAGAAAACAGCATTACAGAGCTGCAGAGGTAATCATCTTCTGTGCCCTGCTTTGCCTTTACGTGTGTGTTTTCACTCAGAGCTGCCTGAAACCAGCTGTGCTGTGTGTGTTTAAAGGCCTGAGGGACGGCTGCAGTCGCTGAAGAGTCTGAGTTTGTCCAGTAATCCTTTGGTGCAGGACAGCGTGCTCAGTTTATCTGCTCTGCCCAGGTACAGTACCAAGTGTCAGCCGCGCGTCGATGTGCTGCACGTGTTTGTGTCCAGTGTGAGTTCATCCATGCAGACTTGTGATGCAGAAACGTTTGCAGCGTCACTGTCAGTTAAGCTGATGCTGAGCAGCATGCGAGCATGAACACTCGCAGTGAGGACTGCTCCGCCCTGCAGCAGCACGAGTGGGAAACATTTAACATTTAAATATCATAGAAAGTGTTTGAGGTTCCATCACTGAGTCGGGTCATGTCTGTACATGTGTGCTGCGCTCAGCTGTGAACCCTGTTTCTACACTGCCATCCTCAGGCCTTTTACTGAACTGCAGTCCTCTGCATATTTAGCTAGCTAGCTCTAGCTCATGTTAGAGCAGCGTCTTGTCAAAATATATGGAAACAACTGTGTTGCTAGGCAACCCAGCGGCCACAGCAGGGATTTTGCCCCGTCCCCTGCAGCTCTAGGTGGACGTGGTGATCCCACACATCCCAAAAACAGAACTTGATTTTAGGAGGGATGTTTACGGTGTTTGCACCATAGTCACAGTTTTCTGTTTGTTGTCTAATAAAAGCAGCTGGACTGAGTCTGCTGTGTTTCTCGTGGCAGGCTGGAGCAGCTGAATCTATCCAAGACCGGACTGTCTGTCATTCGGTTTGAAGATGCTGCCCCCGGTAACGACAGTTTCCAGCCTAACAGCTGTTGTCCTTTTGTGTAGAACAGCTTTCTGTGCGACTGCAAACGTGTCAGTGACGTCTCTGCTCTGCAGGGTCGCACACAGCCATGTACGCAGCGCTGAAGAATCTCAACCTGGACCACAACAACATCACTGAGGTCAGTGTGTTCCTGCACACGGCTGCGGATGGTTAACCAGAACTGTGACCGACGTCTCACTGGAACAAACACCTGAAACATTATTCTGTGGTTACAAAACTAACAAACATCAAACATGCCAGAAATAACTTTAGCTTCAGTTCAGTGAAAGGTGTTGCCATAGAAACGGTCAAGAGCTGCGACTGTGTCTGTTTGTGTCGTTGTAACTGTTGTTACACGGTGTGAAGCCAGTCTGTGAACTGTGTGTAACTCTGCAGTGCTGTGGGTGAAGGCTGTGACACAGCAGCTCGTCTGAGCTACAGTGACTGCGTGTTTTACACAATCACGCTGTTACATCCAGTGCGGGCGCTGAGGCGGTCTCCACGTCACGCGGGCTCGGTCGCGTCATTTTGTTCTTCTGTTCAGCTTCATGATGACGTTATTTAAAATAAACTCTACTCAGGAAGTGTTTCTCTCTTTCTCACTCAGTGGTTTGTGGTGGACGAGCTCGCCAAACTTCCCAGTTTGGTCCGGCTTTCTTGCCGTGGCAACAAGCTAGTGAGCAGGGATGGAAACCCGAAAACAGCCAATCAGATGCTGATCGCTAAACTGGGACAGCTGGTCGTGCTGAACGGCTGCGAGGTGAGCTCGATGTTTGTGAGACTGATGCTTTGGAAACGTGCGGACGCCGTGTCCTGACACGTCTTCAGATTAGAGCCCCGCCTCTTGTGTATGAGTTCTGTCCTGTGCTCAAGCTGCTGGGCTTTCCTGCAGATTCACGCTGACGACAGGAGGGGAGCGGAGCTCGACTATATGAAGATGTTTGGAGAGGAGTGGCTAAAGGCGGGTGGGCGGAGTCAGCCCAGCCCTCAGTTCATCTGTGAACACCCTCGTTATCAGGCCCTCATCAGCAGTAAGTCACGCTGTGGTCAGATGACCTGAGACAGCTTTACTATTACTGACATGGTCTCCGTCACTAACTCCGTGCTCCTGTTCTTCAGAGTATGGCGCTCCTGAGGACGGCGAGCTGAGGAAGCCGGAGCCTTTTGCCCTGAAAAATCAGCTGTTAAGTAAGTCCCGCCCCTTTCTGCTGTCTGAGTGGCTCCACGAATGAACGTGAATCAAAGATCACACAGTCTCATTGTCCTTCATCAGAGGTTACCTTTGTGTTTCCGGACGATGCTAACCGGAAACCTCTGGAGAAGAAACTTCCAGGTACGAGCTCAAAGCCTCGACTCTCATTATCAGCGCTCTCGTCTGTCTGTGGAGCTCCGCACATAAACAGTCATGTGTTTCTGTACTGTAGCCTCCATGGTGGTGCAGAAGGTGAAGGGCCTGCTGTACAGGCTGCTCAAGGTCCCTGCAGCAGATCTGAGGCTCACCTACACCAGCCCCAAGGTAGCACACTGAGTGAAGGCAGGAGTCACACACACGTTCACCGGTTTTCTTGTGTTTGTGCCTCCATGTTCAGTCTGAACATGTGGGACAGTAAAATGTTCTTGCTGTTACAGATGGTGGGGACAGAGTTCGAGATCGACAGTGACCTGAAAACACTGCAGTTTTACTCCATAGAGGATGGAGACCAGGTGCTGGTGCGCTGGTCCTGACCCAGTCCAGGTCTCGAAGACCCACAGGAGGAACAGAGGAGAGAGCTGTTGAAATGAGATGGAGACTCACACGAGCTGCTTCTGTGCACAGCTGCACGCCGCTGCATTTGTTGATGCCTCATTTCAAACGTGGAAGACACATTTTATTTTTGTTGTGGTTCCTCTGACGCTGAAGGTGCCTCAGAGGAGGTGAGCATTACAGGCTGAGGTGCAGACTGAACCATGAAATGTTGGTGTCTGGTCTGTAAATGCAAACAGCAAAGCTAATACAGTCCTACAGCCATGCTTAAAAATCAGTGGACAGTGTTTCAGTCAGGCTCAGCGTCAGCTGTGAATAAACCACCATGATCTTTATTAGTGTGAATGCTGATTAAACATCGACAGCACTGAGACTCTGTTTTTATTCATCCTCCTCTTTGGCACATGTTCATAGTTTATTTATTTCTATAGCACATTTAATCACAACAGGAACGTTGACCAAAGCGCTGTGCAAGAATACAAAATACCAAGGTAACTTATAATATTGACAGCAAACATCAAATATGAATTAGCAAATAACTCTCACGCTGTATTAAAAGCCAGTAAATACAAATGTGTTTTAAGATTTAAAACGATTGACAGCAGGAGCCTGTCTGATGTGTAGTGATGTGAAATTACTCCACAGCTTAGGCGCTACGACTGCAAATGCTCGATCGCCTCTGTGAACCGGCCTCGACCTTGGTACGGCTAAAAGCAAAAGATCACTAAAGAGGTCAGACAAACACCCGGGAGCCTGTCCATTCAGGGCTTTGTAAGTCAACAAGAACATTTTAAAGTTAATTCTGAAGCAGAGCCAATGAAGAGAGGCGAGCACGGGGAAATGTGTTCACATCTTTTAGTGTCAGAAGACGAGCTGCAGCCTTCTGGACCAACTGCAGCCTTGCCAGGCAGGTCTGGGTAACTCCAGCATATCAGGAGCTACAATAGTCCAGCTGGGATGTAATAAAAGCATCAAAGTTTTTAAAAGATAACAATGATGTCACCTTGGATAAAAGCCTCGGTTTGAAGAAAGAGCGCTGTACGTCTGAGCTAATCTGTTTTTCAAAGGTGAACTTGCTGTCAAATATAGCCGCAAATCTTTGATAAAAGGCTCAAGACTGTGCAGGTTAAAATGGGAGGTGCTGGGATTGCTGCTTAGTCCAAAAAGATCACTTTGATTTTGTTCTCACTGAAGTGAAGGAAGTTAGAGGCCATCCAGGATGTAACGTCACCGAGACACTGAAGTTCTAGTGAGGCCGGACTGTTTCCCTTCAGCTGAAGATAGATCTGAACATAGACCCCACGAGGATGATGTATGTGTATGGAGGGAGCAATCATTCAAGACATCGCGTCAGAGGAAGGATTTCAAATTCAGTTTTGGAATCAACTGAAGCCAGAGAAGAGAAGCTGATATGGAAACACATTAGCTTCTCTTTCTAGTCCCTGTTAGTGCTCTCGTTGTGACAGTTTAACAAACTGAAGACTTTTCAGGACAATTATAGAAACACTAATATAAAACAATTACAATAGTCCAGCTGAGAAGTAACAAATACATGAAGTAAGCGGTCCCTCATTTATCGCAGGAGTTATGTTCTAAAAAAATCCTGCGATAAGTGAAATCCGTGACGAAGCCAAGTTGATTTCTTACAATTATCACAGGTGTTTAAGGCTGTGAAACCCCTCACTACAGGCATGAACATTGTCACACGTTTCTCTCTTCTTTAAACACTCTCAAAGTTCAAACCTTTGTAGAACAATAAGTCCAGTATTATAGACTGAAACCAAAGGCATCCGCAGGTGACGACGTTTCGTCAACATTGTTGTTTGTTGGGGAGAAAACGTACAAACATACAGTGCAGCACTTCAGAGTCACACTGCTAGGGATCGAAGATTTATGTAAATGTGACAATCTGAACACACTCTGTACTGTACAGGAGACACGGCACGAGATTGACAATCGTCTACAGCCAATCAGGACGCAGAACACAATGCGCTGTTAAAAAATAAAAATAAAACAAAAAAAGCATGCAAAAAAATCCGCAAAACAGCGAGTCTGCGAAAGGTGAACTGCGTTATAGCGACGGACCACTGCACTTGGAGTGGCTCTTATTTATGCAACACTGATCAAGTGAAAGGAGGCTGTCCCACACATTTATTTACAGAGGGGTTCATCCTGGAGAGGAGTGTACCAGGTCACCAGTCTACTGTTCAATACAAAGATAGCAATAAAACACTTTATTGTACTTTATTGTACACACAGTACAGTTTGGGTTTTTTTGTTTCATACTGGAGATACTGCTACGATAGCATGTCACACCAGGTCTGTGGATGGTAATATTCAAATGAAATAACAATCTATGCCAATAAAGTTTTACACTGTATTTAGACATTACATGGACCACATCCTAAACATGGAAATTCAGCTGAATGTCCTGAATTTATCCAGTTTCAGAGAAAAAAAAATCCTGATTGTGATTTGATTAAATGGTTTGATGAACATGTTGGTTGTTAGGTCTTCCGTTCCTGAGGAAAATGGCTTCAAATAAGCGAGAACTTCAGTTACACCAGTTGTTTATCTTTAATCATCACTGAAAAATGGAGCAGAGACTGGAGGTGGAGTTCAACGGGAGCACTGTTTCCCACACCGTCACAGCAATCACCATCATCAGGTAGATCTCAGGCTTACATCAGCACCATTTAAACAAGAATACTGTTGGCATAGTGGGTAAATATTTACATTCATATAAAAATACACTGCGTGGTTTAGAACAAACAGAATAAATGTTTGTCACAGGCTCCCTGTTAGAGACCTGCAGACTTTAAAATCACTGAGTATGTTAGTCCTGCCGAAAAGTCACATTTCATCATGTAGGGTTGCTGAGCTATATAATCATGTCATGTTGGTTGAACTGAAGAAATGCTGCATGAAACTAACAGTTATTCCATTTGTTTCCTGTAAATGAAGCAGAAACACTAACTCACTAGTGTGAAAATCCAGGAGTCAAACCTGAGACATCAACGTCTAAAAAACCCGTCAAAGCAGGAAAACACTGTTCACAAAACTCGGAGGCACTGTGGTCACTAACTCCAGAAGAATATCTGACACAAAAACCTTTTAGAGCATCTATCAGAAAGCAATGAGCAGGCTGAAAGTACACAATATAAACTATAAACAACGGTACCTTGTCACATATTCATCACCCAATCAGGTAAATCTGTGTTTTTCACTTTGGACTGCAACAATCAGCAGATGTGAGAACCAGTGAGGACAGACACAGTGAGGTTTGAACAGCTTTCAAAATCTCATAAGACTCTAAAATGACTACAGAAATGTTAAAGTTCAAGTAAGAAAAGTTGAAATCGTCACGTCGTCTTCAGCTCACAGGACCTTCTCCTCGCACTGACCGTCGGTCGTGTCCGGGCAGCGACAGGAGAGCCCTCCAAGCCGTGGCAGGCACAGGTGAGAACATCCGCCGTTGTCAGCGCAGTAGTTATACACTAAAGCATCGAAGGGAAGACAATGCAACAATGTCACAAAGGTCTTTACAGAAAGGCTTTTACTTTGACAGGACAGGAAGTCTGAAAGGCCATGGTGGCAGAGGACTGATGATGTCACCCATGTGCACCACTGTTACTGTCAAATGTCATTTTAGTTACATTGTATTCACATTAGAAGACCCTTATGAATAGAACATCGAGGGAACAGTTTACCCTGCCCCGGATAGGGTTACCGGGGCCCCGCCCTGGAGCCAGGCCCAGGGAGGGTGCCCGAGGGCGAGCGTCTGGTGGCCGGACCTTAGTCCATGGGGCTGATCTGAACCCGAGCGGTGCTTTGTTATTGGACTTCTGTGCTAATCACAGTTTGGCCACATAAGAGTGTCCATAAGTGCACGTGGCACCAGGACGCTCTAGGCCGTAGGTTGATGATCGATTTTGTAATCGTATCACCAGACCTGCAACCATATGTTCTGGACACTCAGGTAAAGAGAGGGGCTGAGCTGTCAACTGATCACCACCTGGTGGTGAGTTGGATCAGGTGGCGGGGGAGGACGCTGGACAGACCCGGTGCACCTAAACGCGTAGTGAGGGTGTGCTGGGAACGACTAGCAGAGGCCCCAGTCCGCGAGATCTTCAACGCACACCTCCGGCAGAGCTTCAACAGCATTCCGAGGGAGACTGGGGACATTGAGTCCAAATGGACCATGTTCAGTGTCTCCATTGCCGAAGCTGCTGCATTGAGCTGTGGCCGCAAGGTGGTTGGTGCCTGCTGTGGTGGTAATCCCCAGGGGAATGACCCGCCAATTTCCGGGGGCGAGGTCACTGAGGCAGTTAAACAACTCCTTGGTGGCAGAGCCCCTGGTGTTGATGAGGTCCGCCCCGAGTTCATGAAGGCTCTGGACGTTGTAGGGCTGTCCTGGTTGACACGCCTCTGCAATGTTGCGTGGAGATCAGGGGCAGTACCCGTGGATTGGCAGACCAGGGTGGTGGTCCCCATCTTTAAGAAGGGGGACCGGAGGGTGTGTTCCAACTACAGGGGGATCACACTCCTCAGCCTCCCCGGGAAAGTCTATGCCAGGGTGCTGGAAAGGAGAGTTCGTCCGCTAGTCGAACCTCTGATGCAGGAGGAACAATGCGGCTTTCGTCCTGGTCGCGGAACACTGGACCAGCTCTTTATCCTCTCAAGGATACTTGAGGGTGCATGGGAGTTTGCCCAACCAGTCTACATGTGTTTTGTGGACTTGGAGAAGGCATTCGACCGTGTCCCTCGGGGTGTCCTGTGGGAGGTGTTGCGGGAGTATGGGGTGTCTGGCCCATTGCTACGGGCCATTCGATCCCTATACAACCGTTGCAAGAGCTTGGTTCGCATTGCCGGCAATAAGTCGGACTCGTTCCCGGTGGGTGATGGGCTCCGCCAGGGCTGCCCTTTGTCACCGGTTCTGTTCATAATTTTTATGGACAGGATTTCTAGGCGCAGCCAAGTGGCGGAGGGCTTTCACTTTGGTGGCCTCAGAATCTCATCTCTGATTTTTGCGGATGATGTGGTTCTGTTGGCTTCATCGGGTGAGGGCCTCCAGCTCGTACTGGAGCGGTTTGCAGCCGAGTGTGAAGCAGCGGGAATAACGATCAGCACCTCCAAATCTGAGGCCATGGTTCTCAGCCGGAAAAGGGTGGAGTGCCCACTCCGGGTTGGGGATGAGTTCCTGCCCCAAGTGGAGGAGTTCAAGTATCTCGGGATCTTGTTTGCGAGTGATGGGAGAAGGGAGCCGGAGATCGACAGACGGATTGGGGCTGCAGCTGCAGTAATGCAGACGCTGCACCGGTCCGTCGTGGTGAAGAGGGAGCTGAGTGTAAAAGCGAAGCTCTCAATTTACCGGTCGATCTACTTCCCTACTCTCACCTATGGCCACGAGCTGTGGGTAGTGACCGAAAGAACGAGATCGCGGATACAAGCGGCAGAAATGAGCTTCCTCCGAAGGGTGGCTGGCCTCTCCCTTAGAGATAGGGTGAGAAGTTCGGCCACCCGGGAGGGGCTCAGAGTAGAGCCGCTGCTGCTCCACATCGAAAGGAGCCAGCTGAGGTGGTTTGGGCATCTGACAAGGACGCCCCCTGGGCGCCTCCTGGGTGAGGTGTTCCAGGCATGTCCCACCGGGAGGAGGCCCCGGGGCAGACCCAGGACACGCTGGAGAGATTATATCTCTCGGCTGGCCTGGGAACGCCTTGGTGTTCCTCCGGATAAGCTGGAGGAGGTGGCTGGGGAGAGGGAGGTCTGGGCCTCTTTGCTTAGGCTGCTGCCCCCGCGACCCGGCCTCGGATAAAGCGGAGGAAGATGGGTGGATGGATGGATGTATTCACATGTGTTCTCAAACTAAATGCAAAGAGAGCCTTAGAGCAGCACAACAGTGTAAAAACAGTAATGGGCAACAGAGCAGGGGTAGAGTTCTGATTGGCTGCTCTTTCATCGAGTTTGTGTGTGAAGGCCAGCAGTAGCAAAAAGAGATCTGCGTTACGTACGTGTTTGAAATAAAGATTTCACATCAGAGTTAGCGTGCCCATCTTTTATACTGGGAAGAACCCATAATGTTTTCATGTGGACTGAAACAGCCAATAGTGAAAATACCTCAGAGTTCTCATGTCTGTTAACAGAAGGGCCAGCTGGCGGGACGAGTGTATAAACATGACTATATGATTAGAGGATCTGCAGCCTCAGGAAGTGCCTGAACACTTCAGCATCTGTTTGTGTTGCACAGAAACCAGCAGGTGAAGCAGTTTCTCATCGTGGCCTGTTGTACAGTTCTGGGCTCTGAGCCAGTCTCCATATCCACAGCTGGCTTCTCTGAGGTCATGTCAGCCTGAAATTCCCATGCTTCACATGCTATGGAATCTGGAATCAATTATTCCCACTATTCCCACTGCATTAAACTGCTGTGAAAGAAACTCCACAGAGCTCGAAACTCTCAGCCCACAAAGTTCCAACGAACGGGAAACTTCTCTGCTTACAAAAAGACAACATGGGAAAATCAACACTGGTTCCCTTATTTCCTGACGGTTTTATTACCTCTGGCAATATTTATTAATGTAAAAAAACTATTAAAAACTAGTAACAACCAAACGAAACCAACCTTTTTCCCCTACTCTCAGTATCCATGCTAAGCTAAGCTCAGATTAGCTTTTCCCCTTTTTAAAAGACCTTTGTAAACCTTCCTCCCACAGACTGTACTCTACAATTTCTCATCGTCCTTAGTCCCTACATTTGTCTCTCTGGTTTCAGTCACTGCTGATAGAAGTCATACCCTGTGGACACTGTGTTGCTGTTGTGGTGATGCCGTACAGGCGAGAGCGTTTCTGTGGCAGAAACTCTTCTGTCTCTTTCCCCAAGTGACGATCCACAGCCACCACGGCCTCCCTGTAAAACACCCACAACCTTTTAAATATCTCAGAGGCCACATGTGTCAGATATGTCACATTAACACTGCCATTAGTCACAATGTAGTGGATGTAAGATACAAAGCACTTGCATAGGAAAAAGGGCTTGTGTAAATAGGTGAACGAGGCATGTTGTATAAAATGTTTTGAGTTCTCTGAGAGTAGGAAAGTGCTATCTGGTCTTTAAGGCTGACGTCATTAGCCACTTCCAGGTCCAAACTCCGCTCCAGGTCCCAAAGTCAAACGAACACTGCGACATCACTGAGCGTCACAAACTGTCTAAATTCTTTCATCTTTAATAAAATGATCAACGTTGCTGCTTTACCAGGTGTAACTATGAAGTTTAACATGCAGGATGCTGTAAACGGACCAAACTTCAGTCAGGAGAACTACTGAGATAATCCATCCACAACACAGGTTAGTCATTCATATACTGCTGAATGTGCTGGGCTGTAGTTACATCGGAAGTTTAAAAACTGAGCTTTAAAATGAACAATAATAAAAACCGAGAGAGGCCGACAGCGATCACTGACTGTTTTAGTGATCACTAAACACTATTTAATCTGGCTTGTTCAGATTAAATAGAACAAGATACAAAACATTAAAACATGTTAAAAACACAACAGCCTTAATACACTCAGAGCAGTTTGGACCCGGAAGCAGGGTGTTGTGGCCATTTTTGTTGAATGTTTATAAAACGCAATTTGTATTCATTTTTGTTTTTTCTTTAAAGTTGTAAGAATATGCTGACCTAGTTTTGTTATGGAAATTTGTAATTCATTTTATTGGAAACGTTTTTGGAAAGTGATTGGTTTATTGGCTTATGGACCCTCCCATTAATCAGGGGATTAAGAGCACCCTGGGGGGGTGTGGTAAAGATGGTTTTTTGTTTGCCAGATGTCTGATGGGAAGACGGGAGGGTTAGAAAAGGATTTTTTGACCACTTTTGAAGTTGTTAAAGCAAATTAAGTAAACTTTCGTTTAATTTTAAGTTTTAAGAAGTTATTTGGTTGATTTTTGTTTATAATTTTCCACGAAATAAACGACATATGATTTTTAAACAATGGAGTCAGACGTGCGTTCTAAAACAAACCTCCCGTTGCCACCCACGGCCTTTTCTTGGACTTTTTTGGTGTTTGGAACATAAAAGGCAGGGTTCATATGTCATCACTTAAAGACCAGATATAAGACTCCATGTACCATTTGACAGTTTTGAGCCAGGACTTTCTGGATTTAGATCAGCAGAGCTCTAAATAAAGAAAAATGCAAAGTAAACGTCTTAGTTGGTACCTCCTCCAGTCAGTGTAATACAGGTTTCTTCCAAAGGAAACCAGGCCAAACGGATACTGGATCCCTTCGACGATATTCCGCCTCAGTTGGCGGTGAGGATCCATACACTCCACGTTCCGAGTCCCTGCAGAGTCATTGGGATAAGTAATCCAGGAACACATTACCAGTAGGAGCTCTGAGTGCTGTGTATGGATGTGAGGAAGGCTTTTTCCTACCTGCATCTGCCCAGCACAGCTGTTGGTTTTCATAGTCAAAGGTGAGACCGTTGGGAAGTGCTAGATTGTCTTTGACCAGGACAACTCGCTCAGTCCCATCCATGTTGGACATCTCAATTTTAGGCCCGTCTCTATTCCAGTCTGCCCAGTACAGCCGCCTGAGACCAACATCACAAAAACCAGTTACAAGAAACTGCTACTGCTGGGTTCATGATGCAACTTCTGCTCTGATATTAATTTCACTACTAGCAGACTCAAGCGCATTAGTTTCACCAAGAGTCCTGAAGTTATTGCTAGTAATTAGAATATATGGCATATAGTGATGGATATATTGGACAAAGGATGCTGATTCATGGGTGTAGTGAAGGACGCAGAGGGTTGGGGTGACAGAGGAAGATGCTGGGAGGATGAGGAGGATGATAGAGGCTGTGGGAACCTTCTAAAGGAAGCAACCAAAAGCTGTAGTACACATAGGGTCAGTGCTACTCCTCGTTATACGATTACATAGTGTTACTGCTAACACCAATACAAATACTATTACCCGTATGCTGGGTTGGTGACGATGGGTCGAGGGTTCACCAGGTCAGTGTCAAAAAGGACTCTCCGGTGGCTGCCGTCCAGCTTTGAGACCTCTATGGTGTCTCGCGTGGAGTCAGTCCAGAACAGAAGGCGGGCCACGTGGTCAATGGCGATGCCTTCAGGACTCTGCAGCTCTGAGGAGGAGCAGACATGCTTAACACTGAACACAGGGACTGATGGCACCACTGCACTTAACTGCCAAAGGATGAAGAGCTCAACTTCATCAGGGGCGTGGCAGGAACATCGAAAAAAACGACTTAAACTACAAGTCACTAGTTTACAGGTAAGAAGTACAGACCAGGAACATTCCTGTGGCCACACAAGCTGCTCAGGAACACCGGAAAAATACTGACGAGCCTTTTCAAAAGATTTTTGAAGAAGCATCCACGGGATCTACCAGAAGGTTCCCGGAGTCGGATGTTCAATCCCTAATACTGGGACAGTTTGATCTTTGGTTTTGAGAATATAGTTTAGCTCTTGTGACAGCAGCTGAAATGAAACCATCCACTGCTAGAACAAAGAAGTCCTGGGTAGAACTTCTCCTGCACCCGAGTACTCAAACAAAGAAACCACACAAGCTCCAGGTTCAGCACAAAGTGGAGCCACATATCAAGGTGCTTCTGCTCAGTCACGACACCTGCTGTACCTTTAGTAACAACTGGAACGACGTCTCCTCCAGTGAGGCTGGCCTTGCTGATAGCTGGTCCAGTGATGTCGGTCCAGTAAACCATCTTCTCCACACAGTCGTAGGCCACAGCGATCACCACGCGATCCTGGTCGTGAAGGAAGAAAAAGATCAACTTTTCATTATTTTAACAGACAGCTGTGTGTTCAGCTGCAACACATTAATGCAGATGTGCCAGATGATTTATAGACTTCATGACAGAGACGAAGAGCTCTGAAAACAGCTAAAGAACAACGTGAATGTGTGAGGACTGAATGCCATAAACACAAAAATCATAATCCAAGAACACATTCAGGGTCTTACAGACATCTGGTTTGATTTTGATCTTTTCAAAAGACCCTCGTCCGAGTCTAGAGACAGAGAGCATAGTGATGTCACTATGGTACCAATCGTAGATAATTAAACCAAGTGGCATCTCTCTGAAGAATATCATTATGGCCACAACACATTCAATTCAGCACCAGATCACAGCAGCAGCTGTCTCAGGGTGTTTTACACTGTAAGGTAAAGACCTGACACTAAAACATCTCAGGCAGCAGGACTGCAGCAGTATCTGTGGAGGCTGTCAGCAGCAGCAGCGCCATTGTTCTTACAGGGACGTGCAGCAGAGGCTTGGCCTCCTCCTTCTTCATGATGTATCCATCGAGCGGCACATGTTCGATCTTCCCGCTTTGAGCGAACAGCAGGTATGCTCCAGGAGCGATGGGCTGGACATCGGGCCGCGGCGTGGGACCGATCGGAGCGGGAGTAACTGCCTGATCGATGCCTGTGTAGGAGAAGAGTCATGCTGGCAGTGCGCTTTGTGTAGACATGTAACAACTAGCCTACAACCTTCACCAAGACGATACTGGCCTCTCTAAAACATCACCTGTCTGACACATCCAGGCTTATATAAAGGTACATGTACAGCATCATATTACACGCATACACCAGCTGGACTCTGCACATATTAAACTACATATATATATATATATATATATATATATGGCCATGGTATGCTGTGATTATGTTTCTAATCACAGACTGATTTCATCTTTTGGGTATTTAGATATTTGAACGCTGCCATTTATTTTTCTATTAAGGCAGTGGGTGTGTCGGGTGGGGTCACTCTGGTGTGAGTGGGTATGATTTTCGTGTGGCCACAAGTTTGAACGGATGAAGTGATCCAGATCTAGATGGACTAGATCTATTTGTATTCTATTGTATATATTATTCTATTTTACTCTACTGTATATAGTATTTTTATTTGATTCTATTCCAGTGTCTTCTAATTTCTGCTACATAACTTTGCACTTTTGCTGTATCAAAATCAAATTTCCCACCTGTGTGACTAATAAAGGTTATCTTATCTATCATTATTTTCAGTGCTTTAATCAAATGGATGTTTTTATTGTGTATTTTATTTTTATTTATTTAACTGTGTGTGGTGTGCAGCTGTTGTTGTCCCTTTTCCCTTTGATGTTTTTGTAGTTCGGCTTTAGTTCCTCTGCTCAGCTGTGTACGCCATCATGAACAACTGGGAGGAGCCTTGTAAAGATGGACCAACCTGTTTGTTTGTTTGTGCCACTTCCCCTGTATTACAGGTCCCACACAGCACTGACTCCCAGCTGTTTGCAGTGCAGTGCTATGAGTTTAATGTATGAAGTTATTATTACCAAGTAGTATTGTGGGTATATTTCTTAGTTTTTACCGGTTCTTCCTGCAGTAAATATAAACAACGACAGTATTCAGGAAGAAAAACAAACATTGCAGATATTTTATCATAACTCTGGTTTTACGTGGCCGATCAACACAATTTAAAAACTGGTATAAAGTCCACACTTTGTCCGTCAGTTGTTCCGTCTGTCCTGCTCACATCTCCAATGGTTGTACACGTTGTCATTAACTTCACTCCACATCAGCTGCTTTGCTAAAACACCGGTGTCGCACATAAGGATGTTGTGATAGCCTGTCAGCCACGTTGATCAGCTGCGTATATACGAATGTGAATCACATCATTGGCTGGACTGTGGGATAAGGTGGCATCGTTCTGATCCCATACGGGAGCAGCCAGTCACTGACTCACACTGCAGAACAGAATTGTTAACGTATTTATTTTAATTTCAATTCAGGTTAGATTTTTTTTTTGTGCGCAGAGACGTGCCAGCAGTGTGCAGCTTAGAGGGAACATTGCAGCCTGGCTACAGAGCTGAAGAGAAACCTGGGGTTGTTCTTATTTTCTTCAATCAGTGATGAGTAGTAAGCTGTTCTGGCTTTGCGGAGGGCTTTCTTATAAAGCAACAAACTATTTCTCCAGGCTAAATGATGATCCTCTAAATTTGTGACACGCCATTTCCTCTCCAGATTATGAGTCATCTGCTTTAGGGTACGTGTTTGAGAATTATACCACGGGGTCAGGTACTTCTGATTAGAGACCTTAGTTTTCACTGGAGCTACAGTATCCAGAGTCGTACGTAGTGAGGAGGTGAAATTATTAACAAGATAATCGACCTCTGTTGGAGTAGCGTTCAGATAGCTGCTCTGCTCTGTGTTGGTACAGGGCATTGAAGATGATAACAGTGGGTGGATTATATTCTTAAACTTAGTTACAGCGCTTTCAGAAAGACATCTACTGTGATAACGTCTACTCTCCACTGCTGTGTAATCAATTATTGTAAATGTAAATGTTATCAGGAAATGATCAGCAGAGGGTTTTCAGTTATATAACATTCGACAGTACATTCATCATGTGCAGCTTCAGGCAGAAAATAAATCATATTTAAATTGAAACGAACCTCATATGAGTAAAAAGTTTAATATATCGATAGAATGACACGACAAAATGTTTGTTTCCCGATAGCACAACATCAATAAGCAGAAACAGAGACTCACAAAGAGGAGGGCTACTGTGAGGTCCTGTGCGGGTGTTGGCGATCTCCTGCCCGTTGGCGTCCACACACCAGCACTGCCCGATGCTTTGGTGGCACTGCGTGGGCTCGTAAGCGCCGTGCTCGTCACACCGGGGAACGTACTGACCGACAGGACGAGGACGGAATGAGAAGGGAACGTCAGAGTCGGCTACGGCGCTCTCTCTCTGCTGCTCACACCGGGTCTTCTCACGCTCTGAGGACACACAAGAACGCGTTCACAGAGTGATCGTCACGCCCACGGAGACGTACCCGTGTCTTTAGAGAGTCAGATGTTTACAGTCACACAGTGGTAGCATCTGATGACATTAGCAGTCAGTATAACACATCCACAGAAAACATGAGGCTCCAGCTCCTGTCAAGTTACACCTGCTCTTGATCTGTTATTGACATCACTGGCCCCGCCCCTTTCTTTCTATTTAGCATCCAAGCAGTCAGACTTCTGCAGTACCTCCCAGGCCTTTCTTTGGACACTGGCTGCTTTCATCCATGAACCAGAAAACTTTTCAGATAATTTGTTATGTGTTTGTTACTGAAACCACATCACCTCTGAATCACTAAAGCATGAAAGGGTCAAGATCTGCGAGGCAGACCGTCAGGAGATGAGAAGTGTGGACCCAAGTGCAAGCAACTGAGTAAATGAATGAGTTTTATTTTCAGGTGAAGCACAAACAAAAGCATCGCAGGGAACTAAACTAAACAAAGCAGCTACAAAACAATAACACAGAGGAACAAAACCCTGAGACTAGAAACCTGAAAAGTCCAACAGGAGGCGATACACAGACGAACCAGCAACTAACAGAGACAGACACGAGGCTTAAATACACAGAGGGACAACGAGGGAATGAGACACAGAAGGAGGACACAGCTGGGAGTAAGACATGACGATGGGGACGCAAAATACACTGACATAAGACACAGACCTTCACTATAAAACAGGAAATGCACGAGGAGCACAGACATGACACGAGGGGGAAACCCAGTGAACTAAACTGAACAACTTAGGACTGAGAATAACTCCAAGAACAACAAATGAACTTAAGATGATACAGAAACGCAAGGAAACAAAGAACGCTGGTCAAATGACCCCGGACCGTGACAAAGGGAGCTGTTTACTAAAGGGACGAACCAGTCAGCACATAACAGACAACCTAAGAACACATTTTAAAGTGTATCTTTGTTAAAAGCAGCATGTTGAAAAACTCCATACAAATTATTTTTGCACCAACAGCGTGATTCCCAAAGCCAACGACGTGACACGGTGTCTGTAGAAGTCTGATGAAACTGGAGGCTAAAAAAGAGACGTGAGGCCTAAAAACTGTGTTCAGCAGGTGATCAGGAACTGAAACTGATGCTGCAGTAAGTAAAGTAAGTAAGTAAAACTTTATTTATATAGCACCTTTCAAGATAAAAATCACAAAGTGCTTCACAGAAGCTAAAACCTAAAAATAAAAATCAACCAAAAGCAAGTTTAAAAAGATGAGTTTTTAGCTGTTTTTTAAAAGCGACCACTGAGTCCACAGATCTCAGGCTCAAAGGGAGACAGTTCCACAGTCTGGGGGCCACAGCCACAAAAGCTTTGTCGCCTTTTGTTTTCAGCCTCGTGTGTTGGACAGCAAGCAAGCCCTGGTCACATGACCTCAGGGACCTTCTGGGAATGTATGGATGTAAAAGTTCACTGATATATGTTGTTGCTTGTCCATGCAGAGCCCTGAAAGTCAAGGTCAAAACCTTAAACTGGATTCTGAATTTAACGGGGAGCCAGCGCAGCTGAATCAGCAGGGGTGTGACATGGGAGGACTTGGAGGACTTGGTCAGAAGCTTTGCAGCAGCGTTCTGAACGACTTGCAGACGCTCCAAAGAGGCTTTACATAAACAAGTAAACAAAGAATTACAATAGTCCAGACGAGATGAAACAAATGCATGAATGACAATTTCTAATTCGGAGCTCGATACAACGGGACTCAGCTTAGCAATGTTTCTCAAGTGATAAAAACAGGAGCGAACCAAAGATTTTACATGAGCATCCAAAGTCAGAGCTGAGTCAATAGTAACACCAAGGCTCCTGATAGACGGTTTTGCAAATGTAGCAAGTGGACCCAAGTTTTCCATAACACTAGGTACAACATTTTTAGGAGCACAAACAAGAACTTCAGTCTTCTCCTCATTTAGTTGAAGAAAGTTTCCAGCCATCCAACATCTAATGGAGTCTATGCACTTGTGCAAAATCTGTAGCTTGGAAACGTCGTGGGGCTTAAAGAAGATATATAACTGAATATCATCTGCATAGCAGTGATACGAAATGTCCTTAAAAGTGCTCAATAAGTGTTGAAGAGGAAGTAAATACAGCAAGAACAATAAAGGCCCCAAAACTGAACCTTGTGGCACACCATAAGCAAGAAAAGTAGAAGAGGAACTGTACTTACAGGTAGCCACAGAAAAGGATCGTTCATGCAAATAGGATTCAAACCAGTCCAAAGCAGCCCCTGATATACCCACCCAGTGTCTCAGCCTATCTAGCAGAATATGATGGTCCACAGTATCAAAGGCGGAGGTCAGGTCCAACATCAACAGAAATGTTAATGCAGTGTTAGCATTGAATCAGGAGGAAGACGTATGGAGTCCTGATCAGGGTGCATTTGTTTCTATTGCATTTATTACTTCCAGGCTGGACTACTGCAATTCATTATTATCAGGATGTCCAAAAAACTCACTGAAAAGCCTTCAGCTAATCCAAAATGCTGCAGCAAGAGTCCTGACAGGGACTAGAAAGAGAGAGCATATTTCTCCTGTTTTGGCTTCTCTTCATTGGCTTCCTGTTAAATCCAGAATTGAATTCAAAATCCTGCTCCTCACATACAAGGTCGTAAATAATCAGGCCCCATCTTATCTTAATGACCTTGTAGTACCATATCACCCTATTAGAGCACTTCGCTCCCGCTCTGCAGGCCTACTTGTTGTTCCTAGAGTATTTAAAAGTAGAATGGGAGGGAGAGCCTTCAGTTTTCAGGCCCCTCTTCTGTGGAACCAGCTTCCAGTTTGGATTCGGGAGACAGACACTATCTCTACTTTTAAGATTAGGCTTCAAACTTTCCTTTTTGCTAAAGCATATAGTTAGGGCTGGACCAGGTGACCCTGAATCCTCCCTTAGTTATGCTGCAATAGACGTAGGCTGCCGGGGGATTCCCATGATCCATTGAGTTTTTCCTTTCCAGTCACCTTTCTCACTCACTATGTGTTAATAGACCTCTCTGTATTGAATCATATCTGTTATTAACCTCTGTCTCTCTTCCACAGCATGTCTTTATCCTGTCTTCCTTCTCTCACCCCAACCAATCACAGCAGATGGCCCCGCCCCTCCCTGAGCCTGGTTCTGCCGGAGGTTTCTTCCTGTTAAAAGGGAGTTTTTCCTTCCCACTGTCGCCAAAGTGCTGCTCATAGGGGGTCATATGATTGTTGGGCTTTCTCTGTATCTATGAAGCGCCTTGAGGCGACATTTGTTGTGATTTGGTGCTATATAAATAAAGTTGAATTGAATTGAATTGAATATGGACGGTGAGTCTGGAATGACTCACTATTAGAAACAAAGGTCATTTTCACATACATCAAACTTTAATGACTGGGTCATTTGGAAAAACAAAACGACACGTGGCTTAAAGGTCCGTGCTCCTGAACAGACTTCGTGGCAGCTGCAGATACAAAGACTGAGTGATTAAAGCAGCAGGCTCTTCATCTCTGTGGTCCCACAGCGTCTTCGGGGAGTGTCCTCAAAGACAAACCACAAGCCAGCCACAACAGTGTCATCGCACACGACAGCCGTCCTCACAGCGCCACATCTGCCCCCAACAGTCCAACGGGACAAAGGATCCCCGATGGCGGCGGAGACGATCAAAGCCCCGCTGTCGACACTAGAGGCATCTACAAGATGCTGCTGACATTAAGAGTCACGGACATGTTTTGACACGGGACACTAAATGATGCCTTCAGAGGAAAGACAGGTCATAATAAAGGATGGAAATATGACCAAACTGTGGTGCAGAGGAGTAAAGCTGTAATTAGCTGTGCGCCTCCAGCTGCTGACAGCTGGAATCACTGAAGCAGTGTTACTCTGACTGCTGGCTGCGTTTCTGTTTGTCTTCTTTGAGTAACACACACACTTTCAGAAAGAAAACATGAATCAGGAACAAGAAACTGATTCCTAAACACTAACTGTACTTGATTGCGTCACATGTTGAATTAGATCAGACAGAGAACGTGCCGCTGTGCATCAGCCGCTGCAGCCCAGAACCATGCATCATCATGCATGAGTCTCATCATGCAGCTCCTCTTACTGGAACACAAATCAAAACACTCTCAGTGTCTCTGTTTACAGTGATAAATGCATAGCTGGGGTGTTTAAACAGACTCCTCCAGGATGACCTGTTTCAGGATTAAAACAATGAACGGGGGCAGAACGGTCAAATAAATGAGCACATCTTTATTTCACTGAAATGTGCAGTCATTCTGGAACCAGCAACCCTCTGTGTGTAAACCTGTGAATGTGCTGGTTACCCACCTGAGAACGTGGGGCTGCAGTGCAGGCCATCTCCGTGGAAACCAGGACGACACTGACAGGTGAAGGAGCCCTGTGTGTTGGAGCAGGAGGCCTCAGCGTGGCATCGGTCCTGCTGCTGGCACTCATCTACATCTGAACAGGCAGAAAGAACAGAGGCTCCTCACATTCTGGATCCTGCAGTACCAGTAATGGCCACCAGATGGTGAAAAGTCTGAAAGTAGATCTTTAATTGAATGCTGCAAATAGACTATGTGCGCCTTAGCATGTGCTACTTCCGGCGCTCCTGCAGAGCGCTTCGTTTCCGGTGTGATATTCGCGCCTTGTTTACGCTTGGGTTTTCCAAAACAAGTCAACCAAATGGATGATTTACATTTCTCAAGGTGTCTCGGGCGTTTACCGAATATATCTGTAGATGATGTTCGTCAACTTGTCGATATTTCTTCCTCCGCGCCTCAGAGCAAAAGAGAGGAAGGATTCAAATTGTATATTTCTCAGTATTTGTATACAGCGGTCCCTCGTTTATCGCCGGTGTTATGTTCTAAAAATATCCCGTGATAAGTGAAATCCACAATGTAGCCACCTTTATTTTTATCTGTTATTACAGATGTTTTAAGGCTGTAAAACCCCTCACTGCACACTTTATACTCATGTTTAAACTCTCAAAGTTCAAACCTTTGTAGAAAAATAAGTCGAGTATTATAGAATGAAACCAAAGATCAAACCCTGTTTTCAGCTGCAAGAGAATTCAACATTAATGAACCAATGAATCAGAAGTCCAAGTTTTAGTGTGACTGCCTTTTGGGTGCTACCGCAGGTACCTTTGACGGTGCAAAGCGTTTCGTCGACGTTGTGTTTGTTGGGGGAAACAAACAGCACTTCAGAGCCACACTGCCGGTGATCGATGCAGCGATTCTGTACAGGAGGGACGGCACAGAGGAGATCGTCTGCAGCGACCAGGACACGATGCGCTTAAAAAAAAAGAAAGAAGCGAGGCCGCGAAAAGTGAACCGCGTCACAGCGAGGGACCGCTGTAATTTTGAAGGTACGTCACAACATACTCGTTGTAAATACTCACAGAGACCCTAACCAGCAATCATTCATTTATTTGTTTCTGTGGCTTTTTGTTGTTGACATGCTGTGTAGGTGTGTACTTGACTAGCTGATATCAGCATAACGGGGAAACCTTTGACTAATGTTCTTTTATATTATAATAATAATAATAATATTTTTTTATAATGTGTTAGTCCCCATAGGGAGATTACTCCTCTGCATTGAACCCATTCACCCAGTGAAGCAGTGGGCAGCCACCAGTGCAGTGCCCGGGGAGCAGTGTGTAGGGACGGTACCTTGCTCAGGGGTACCTCAGGGTGGCCGTTCAGCGGAGTCGAACCCCCGACCTTCCGATCATGGGGCCACCATCTACCTACTGAGCTCTCCCTGCTCACCTGTAGTTTGAATGCTGAACATTTGCCTGTTTAAATCATAGTAACTGTCACTATACAGAGATGCTTCTGAGTGTGGACGATGTGTCCTCTGCTTGTGTTGAGTGATGTAAACAAACAATCGATCTAAACTCTTCAAACGTCAAAATTGATCATTAGATTTTTTTGACACAGCAGTGGTGACTGTTCCCACCTCCTGCTCTTTGTAACTTAACGCCATCTTTCCGTTTTCGTGTTTGGATATGACTTTGAGTCCACCTTCGCAGTAGCGATTGACCACAAAATAAAGCTACTTTACATCCGGTCTTAAAACAGGAAGTTAGCATTTTCCCGTGCACAGGGTCTATTGTAATGACGCCATTACGCCAGAGTTCCCGGGCGCGACAGCCTGGCAGCAGCAAGATCCTCCTAAACCTGTTTGCTCGTGTCTTTGAGAGCAGCTGTGTCATCACTGCTCGCGAATATGGACCCGAACACAAACAGCCGATGGACACGGAGCAGTCGTACGTCTGTGGGCAGAATCCAGATGACTATGTGCATCACAGACTGAATTTAAAGATAAATCACCTGAAAGCTCCCTAAAGTGACACCAAGACACCCAAATGACCCCCTGGTGTCTGGGTGAGGTGCAGGTTTTAACATAGCCCCTTTTTGCAGCTGCTAATTACGGGCTCTGAGTAGACTTCAGCCGACGTTGAATCGACAAAGCATGCTGACAGCCCGTCTCTTTAACCAGACGGTGTATTTATAGCAGCGATAGTTTTGTCCTCTGTCCACAGAGGCTCAGATCCAGCCAGCGGTCACAAGTCTAGTGGCTCGACGGCTGAGTTAGTGACAGGTAGCATAAACGCTATGAGAGGAAAGCATCTTCACTGCATTCTGTAGCCAAACATCCAGCCAGTCATCACGAGCCATCTGCAGCCACGAGAACAAAGAGTCCTGATCTCAGCAGCCAGTCTGAGACACTGAGCTGTGAGGCTGCAAGTTTCAGCATCGATCTGCGGTTAAATAACAGCAGCTAAAGGACCTGAACATCGGCCAGGTTCTGTTTGTAAGTATACGGTAAACTGATTCTGAAGCACTTCATAGTCTGTACCATTAGCACTGGAGCATGGTGTACGCTACACGCTGTCTGTCAGCACGACAAACATCTCCAGACTCAAGGAAACAGCTTTACAGGACGACAGACATCCAATCAGCTGACAGATATTTAGAGCAATGAGCTGAAAATGACTCCTAACAGCAAACTAGAACTAGAACGCATTATTACTCGAGCCACGAGTGTCCGCGTTAATCCATCAAACCCATAAAGATCCAGCTATTCAAACAGGCTGTGAGAAAGAGCTGAGATGGGCCTGAGCCCCATGGTGACCTTTCACCCCCAAAAAGCCTGTAATCTGAGTAAACTGACGACACACAGGTCCTGGCTCTGCTGAACATTTCACACACAGCCTTTGATGCACACACACCAATGAGTTAAACTGCAGGAATGTCTTAAAGACATAAAGACTTGGATGGCCACTAACTTTCTGCTTCTCAACTCAGATAAAACTGAGGTCATTGTACTCGGCGCTGAAAAGCTTAGAAATATGGTATCTAACCAGATTCTTACTCTGGATGGCATTACCTTGGCCTCCAGTAACACTGTGAGGAACCTTGGAGTCATTTTTGACCAGGATATGTCCTTCAACGCACATATTAAACAAATATGTAAGACTGCGTTCTTCCATTTGCGCAACATCTCTAAAATTAGAAATATCCTGTCTCAGAGTGACGCTGAAAAACTAGTTCATGCATTTATTACTTCCAGGCTGGACTACTGCAATTCATTATTATCAGGATGTCCAAAAAACTCACTGAAAAGCCTTCAGCTAATCCAAAATGCTGCAGCAAGAGTACTGACAGGGACTAGAAAGAGAGAGCAGATTTCTCCTGTTTTGGCTTCCCTTCATTGGCTTCCTGTTAAATCCAGAATTGAATTCAAAATCCTGCTCCTCACATACAAGGTCTTAAATAATCAGGCCCCATCTTATCTTAATGACCTTGTAGTACCATATTACCCTATCAGAGCACTTCGCTCTCGCTCTGCAGGCCTACTTGTTGTTCCTAGAGTATTTAAAAGTAGAATGGGAGGCAGAGCCTTCAGTTTTCAGGCCCCTCTTCTGTGGAACCAGCTTCCAGTTTGGATTCAGGAGACAGACACTATCTCTACTTTTAAGATTAGGCTTAAAACTTTCCTTTTTGTTAAAGCATATAGTTAGGGCTGGACCAGGTGACCCTGAATCCTCCCTTAGTTATGCTGCAATAGATGTAGGCTGCCGGGGGATTCCCATGATGCATTGAGTTTTTCCTTTCCAGTCACCTTTCTCACTCACTATGTGTTAACAGACCTCTCTGTATTGAATCGTATCTGTTATTAATCTCTGTCTCTCTTCCACAGCATGTCTTTATCCTGTCTTCCTTCTCTCACCCCAACCAATCACAGCAGATGGCCGCCCCTCCCTGAGCCTGGTTCTGCCGGAGGTTTCTTCCTGTTAAAAGGGAGTTTTTCCTTCCCACTGTCGCCAAAGTGCTTGCTCATAGGGGGTCATATGATTGTTGGGCTTTTCTCTGTATCTATGAAGCGCCTTGAGGCGACTTTTGTTGTGATTTGGCGCTATATAAATAAAATTGAATTGAATTGAATTGAATTGAAAATTGAATTGATGGGTTTCTGTCATGTAGCTGGAGACAGGATTGCACGAGGCTGTGCTGAGCCACACTTACTCTGTAAAAGCTTTACCTGCCGGTCTGACCACTCAGCAGCTGTGGACAGAGGTCTGTGGTGAAGCACTGACTGCTGTGCAGCACACACTGATAGCAGCCTGTAAAGCTGAGGAGTAACTCTTCACTCTGTGACAGGTGAACATACCTGTCAGCCATACGACCCCAAACAGTTGTTGTGTTCATGCAGCAGTTTCTCTTACGTTTACAGAGCATCTGTTTATTAAGGAGGAGACATCATCCTTAACAGCTGAGAAAGCGAGCACCGTGAACTCACCCCGACACACCCGGCCGTCACCCTCGAACCCCGGCAGACAGGAGCAGATGTAGGCCGAGCCTCCGGTGTAGCGGCACAGTGCTCTCTGTGCAGCATCGCAGTCATGAGAGCCTCTCTGGCAGTGATCGACTGGACGGTTCTCCTCTGCAGGACCAGAGAGAAACATGTTTTGATGAGTCTGTCCCAAACTACACATCCCCATCCATCAGTATGATAATAAAGACCGGTGGTGTCTATCTGGCCATCCATCTTCTTCCCCCTCATCCTGGGCCGGTCGTGGGGGCAGCAGCCTAAGCAGAGAAGCCCAGACCTCCCTCTTTCTGGCCACCTCCTCCACCACCACCTCCATTTCCTCCAAGGCATTCCCAGGACACGCTGTCCTCCGGAGCCTCCTCCCGGTGGGACGTCCTCACCCAGGAGGCGAACAGGAGGCATCCTTATCAGATGCCCGACCCACCTCACCTCTTTTCGATGTGGAGCAGCAGCGGCTCTACTCTGAGCCCCTCCCGGATGGCCAAACTCCTCACCCAGTCTCCAAGGGAGAGGCCAGCCACCCTTCGGAGGAAGCTCATTTCTGCTGGTTGTATCTGCGATCTCGTCCTTTCGGTCACTGCCCACAGCTCGTGATCATAGGTGAGGGCAGGGACGTAGATGGACCGGTAAATTGAGAGCTTTGCTTTTACACTCAGCTCTCTCTTCACCACGACGGACCAGCACAGCGTCCGCATCCCTGCAGCCGCCACACCGATCCGTCTGTCGATCTCCCGTCACTCGTGAACAAGACCCTGAGATATCTCAACTCCTCCACTCGGGGCAGGAATGTACTGAAACTTTCAGGCTTTTAGTTTTTGAGATCCCCTCAGAGTGCTCTGCTGTAGGTGGGTGGACGGGTCGTTTTGAAAAAAAGATTCATCTTGAAGAGTATTTGACTTATGAAGCACTCATTAACCATCCAGACTATTATATTTAAACACATCCTGCATCACAATATCCCATCAGAGGGACGACCAATGAACCCGACAGCATCATCGCTTTAGGTTGAAGCAGGAAACATCTCGTCTGCACAGAGCGTTATTGTTTATGTCCGCTGTCAGCTTTAAGTCATACTCACCCACAGGAAGCAGATACCCCCCAGCTGTCAACACACACACACGCACACACACACACACACACACACGCACACACACACGCACACACACACACACGCACACACACACACACACACACGCACACACACACACACACACACACACACGCACACACACGCACACACACGCACACACACACACACACACACACACACACACACACACACACACACACACACACACACGCACACACACACACACACACACGCACACACACACACACACACACACACACACACACACACACACGCACACACACACACACACACACACACACACACACACGCACACACACACACACACACACACACACACGCACACACACGCACACACACACACACACACGCACACACACACGCACACACACACACACACACACACACACACACGCACACACACACACACGCACACACACACACACACACACACACACACACACACACACACGCACACACACACACAACCCACCGACACACGTCCTCCCATCACTGGCGAACACAAAGCCGGTGGAGCACTCGCAGCGCAAACTTCCAGGCTGATTAGTGCAGACGGCGTTGGGTCCACACACTGAAGGAGTCTCTCTGCACTCGTCAATATCTGCCGACGACATGTATGTAATGTTACTGCCACATAATCTCTGCTGCATGTGCTGCTTGTAGCTCAGATGAAATGTAATCAGGTTCAGATCATCATTTTAACACTACGGACCGTTTCCACGTGAAATTATTCTCTCATCTGTTTGTTCTTTCCCATTTTCAGCACTGCCCATGTGACCAAGTGTGGGTTTGTTACCGTGGCAATATCGTCCATCTCCAGCGAAACCAGCTGTGCATTCGCAGATGAACCGGACGCCCTCGCCAGGTGTACAGACAGCGTTGATGTCGCAGCCGTGTCGACCGCTGAAACATGGATTCTGCTCCAGAAGACTGCCTGTCAGAAAATTAGACACACCTCCAGTCAGAAACATGTGACTCTTCACAGCACACAGACGCAGCACCGCACACCGAGCAGAAAAGATCCATCAAAGATTATTTGAAGAGTTTCAGTCAGGTTTCAGAGTTCATCACAGCACAGAAACAGCTTTAGTGAAGGTTACAAATGATCTTCTTATGACCTCTGACAGTGGACTCATCTCTGTGCTTGTCCTTCTTGACCTTAGTGCAGCATTCGATACTGTTGACCATAATATCCTGTTAGAGCGATTAGAACATGCTGTAGATATTACAGGTATTGCACTGCAGTGGTTTGTATCATATCTATCTAATAGACTCCAATTTGTGCATGTAAATGGAGAGTCCTCTTCACACACTGAGGTTAATTATGGAGTTCCACAGGGTTCAGTGCTAGGACCAATTCTGTTTACATTATACATGCTTCCCCTAGGCAGCATCATTAGAAGACATAGCATACATTTTCACTGCTATGCAGATGACACCCAGCTCTATCTGTCCATGAAGCCAGATAACACACACCAATTAGTTAAACTGCAGGAATGTCTTAAAGACATAAAAACTTGGATGGCCACTAACTTTCTGCTTCTTAACTCAGATCAAACTGAGGTCATTGTACTCGGCGCTGAAAAGCTTAGAAATATGGTATCTAACCAGATTCTTACTCTGGATGGCATTACCTTGGCCTCCAGTAACACTGTGAGGAACCTTGGAGTCATTTTTGACCAGGATATGTCCTTCAACGCACATATTAAACAAATATGTAAGACTGCGTTCTTCCATTTGCGCAACATCTCTAAAATTAGAAATATCCTGTCTCAGAGTGACGCTGAAAAACTAGTTCATGCATTTATTACTTCCAGGCTGGACTACTGCAATTCATTATTATCAGGAAGTCCTAAAAACTCACTGAAAAGCCTTCAGTTAATCCAAAATGCTGCAGCAAGAGTACTGACAGGGACTAGAAAGAGAGAGCAGATTTCTCCTGTTTTGGCTTCCTGTTAAATCCAGAATTCAAAATCCTGCTCCTCACATACAAGGTCTTAAATAATCAGGCCCCATCTTATCTTAATGACCTTGTAGTACCATATCACCCTATTAGAGCACTTCGCTCTCGCTCTGCAGGCCTACTTGTTGTTCCTAGAGTATTTAAAAGTAGAATGGGAGGCAGAGCCTTCAGTTTTCAGGCCCCTCTTCTGTGGAACCAGCTTCCAGTTTGGATTCGGGAGACAGACACTATCTCTACTTTCAAGATTAGGCTTAAAACTTTCCTTTTTGCTAAAGCATATAGTTAGGGCTGGACCAGGTGACCCTGAATCCTCCCTTAGTTATGCTGCAATAGATGTAGGCTGCCGGGGGATTCCCATGGTGCATTGAGTTTTTCCTTTCCAGTCACCTTTCTCACTCACTATGTGTTAACAGACCTCTCTGTATTGAATCATATCTGTTATTAATCTCTGTCTCTCTTCCACAGCATGTCTTTATCCTGACTTCCTTCTCTCACCCCAACCAATCACAGCAGATGGCCCCGCCCCTCCCTGAGCCTGGTTCTGCTGGAGGTTTCTTCCTGTTAAAAGGGAGTTTTTCCTTCCCACTGTCGCCAAAGTGCTGCTCATAGGGGGTCATATGATTGTTGGGTTTTTCTCTGTATCTATGAAGCACCTTGAGGCCACTTTTGTTGTCATTTGGCACTATATAAATAAAATTGAATTGAATTGAATCTGCACCTGAACCACCCACAGTCCAACCACGTTAATCGTGTCTTCTTTGGCCTGCAGCTTCCTGCAGATTCACACATCTCTTCTTCAATATTCTGCTTGACAACACACACGGTGGGAAATGTGTGCAGTTTGGCAACAAACCCTGAAGGTCAACCAGATAATGATAACCCTGAAAATAGATCCAGTGTCTCCAGAAAGTAGCACTCACGCCGAACCACCAGCACGGTAAGAAGCGAGGCAGCGAGAGAGGATATGGACTCAACACATTTCTATTAAATATCAGTGAGTTGTGTCACCTGTTGTTTACCAATAAAATCTAACAGTGAAGAACAACAAACATCATGTAAATGTGCAAAAACACACATGCACACATATGTTACATGTGTCAGTGTTAGAAAGGTCTCCCATCCAGCTCTTCATCTGTTACAGTTTCACTTTGTTCTTGTGTGGCTGCTCACACAGAGACGCTTCGTTTGTCAGCAACACAAACATCTATAGACTGTATAGCAAAGATGGACCTAACCACGTGACGTCACCACTAATTAGTGAATCCCTGAGTGTTTCTTCCAAAGCCACCATGGTTCTGGATATTTGTCTGTACAGCTGTTGTGTAACATCTGCTCTGTTATTCAATCCCTCAAAGTATTTAAGGAAAATCTGCGTTTGTCTGTCGAGTTTGCAGAAATGAGGATTTAAATATTTGGGGATATTTTGGTGGAATATCAGACATGTTGTAGGAGCCTGCTGCTCTCGTCCTCCTTCATGATAAAAGGATTCATGGATACAAACTGTGGTTCACTCACTGCCTGCTGCAGTCACTCGTGCAGCTGGGCGGAGCAGCAAACGTCCCAGATGCTCGGCTGTTTGCCAACAAAGCCCAGCTCAGTGTTTGCTTGTATAACTCTAAACCCCCCGAGCTTCTCCAACCAACCTCACCTGCATATTTCCCTCCTCCTGCCCCTCCCCCAACCCCCACCCCCAGCCCAGGTTGGTATCTTGTTGACATCAGCCGCTGATCTTCGCCCCTGCCTCCGGCACTCTCACGGCCTCTCTGATTGCAGCTGAGGAAACAGAGCCAGGCTCAGATTACTGTTTACCTTCCTGCGATGTCCCACTGCAGCACCGCTGAGGGTTTAAACTATTGGATACGTGTTTCCGAACATTCCTCGGAGTAACAACACGCTTCACTGTGACTGTCCCTGACAATGAGGGAAACCTTCAGCATGAGTCTGACCTGTGCGTCTGTGACACATGTGGAACTAAAATAAACACACATTCACAGAGGCAGATTTTTTCATCACTGTTGTTTGTGCCAAGAACTCAAATAATCACAGCCTCCAAATGCTGTTCAGTTAAATACATAGAGGCTAAACGTGGAGCCTCCTGTAGGCAAAACGAACAAAACAAACGAGACGTCAGGTTGGCTGTCAAATAAAACTCTGTGGAAGGTTTAACACATTTGACAAAGACTGCGGCCTCGTCCTTCCAGGTTACATCAGGAATATTTTTACAGCCCATTTCAGCAGGAAAGGAAATGCTGGAAAGATCAGCGTCACCTGTGTCTCTGATTTCTATCACACACTCTGAGTGATCAGTGAAAACATGAAAGACTTATTGTGGTTTGTTAAAAACAACAACAGTCCACCTGTTTTCTACAGCTCAGCCATGTTTGTGCTTTTGCTTCATCTCCAGTATTTTAACCACACCTCACTTTTTGCTGCAGGCCTTCGAACACGTTTGTGTCATTTGCGCTCAGTCAGAGTCTAGTTTTGTTTGTCTGTGATGTAGCACTAACTCATGGCACCTGCACATCTTACTGAGTAACTTCTTAACCAAATCCACCCACTTCTGGTGGAGCCTATCCCAGCTATCTTAGGGCGAGAGGCAGGGTACACAATGGTCACCAGTAGAGTCACCAGTGACTCAGAAATCAATGCAATTAGTGGTGGTGCTCCAACATACACACTCACAGACACACACACGTGTAACATACTGCGGATGGGACCAATTTTGTTGCTCATGGCGTAGCGGATGAGGTGGTTGTTAGCGTCAAACATCACAAAGATTTGGTCGACACTGAGCTGCTGGGTGGTCAGCGTTGCCCCCGCCCACCCAGCCTCATCATACGGGCAGGTCTGAAAGACGATGGTCTGACGCCACTGGTAGCTTCTAGTCTGGACATCTCCATCAGGAGAGGTGATGGTGTAGTTGCGGCTGGAGGAGGAGATGATGACTAGAAGGAGGAGAAGAAATACGTTAGCATTGAGCTTCAGTGGGACAGGAAATGGATCTTTTGGCTGATTTGGCTGAACTATTTACACAGAAAGATTGAAAACAGAAAAACGGACGGTTGGACCCTCACTGCGTGATGAGCTTAGTGTCAGAGCTGTTGCTTACAGTTTCTGTTGTACTGGTAAATCTCCTTGTATGGCTCGATCTGGACGGTGGAGCCTAACGGGACAGCCGGCAGACGTCCATCCAGGTCTGTGCTCATCACCAGGTGGTCGTGTTCATCGATGCCTTTAAACTCTTGCTTGATGGTCAGACGCTCGTTGCCCGGCTGGAAGACCACCTCGGCCTGTCGGGAAAACACCCCGCCTACGGGAACGTGAAAACACACGGGAAGAGGAACAACCGTCACAGGCTGCTGTGTAAGAGGGTGGATGAAGAAACTCCAGGAGATGGATGAGCAGTGACCAGCCACTTTATAAGGTACACCTGCTCAAATGCTTGTTAATGCAAATATCTAACCATCCATCATGACAACAATTCAATGCATTTAGACAAAGACAACTTGCTGAGTGCAAAGTGCATTAAGTGCAAACTGAGTGTCAGAATGAAGAAGACTGTCTGATGTCTGATTTTGGACTTTCTGCATCAGTAGCAAACATGATACCCCCAACATTACAGTTACAGTATTTAACTGTTCCCAGGCTCTACAGGCACAGAGTCTTTGCAGTTTTGTGAGCACATGAGGGACAAATTGATGCAGCTTTACACAACAATCATCATCAACCTGCACCCTTACCAATGAGACTGAATCCATTCTCGTAGCCGGGCTGTTCCAAGGCAAAGGCCCAGCCGATGACCCCCCCCAGTGAGGACAGGAGCTGCAGGGAGGGCCCCACGCTGTCGGGGATGTTGCTGATGGCCACATAGGCCCGTCCATCATTGGCTACCACGTATGAGTGCAAATCATTGTTACTGAGCCTTACCGGCAAAGGTAAGTTTCCCACAAACACTTGGCCGTTCACTTTTCCATTCATCCTCTGGGGTTTGCCTGAAAAACAACTTCTCCATTAAATCGTTTTATTGTTTCTTTTATCTTCAGTCATTCCTACGAAACATCCTGATAAATATAGACAAATGGAATAATATTTACATGACATTTACCAAGTTTTAATGCTTTTAAAGAAGCTTTAATAGAAGAAAACCCCCAAGTTTGGATAGTTTGACTGCACCGTCTTACACAATAAGAAATGACCAAAGCTGCACCATAGCTTCACTGATAAGGAACTTCTTACCTTCTGCAACACAGTCCATCCCATTCCCATAATAACCAGGCCTGCAGTGGCAGCAGTACCCCCCGCTGTGATCTCGGCAGTCAGCAGAAGCTGAGCATTTGTGCCTGTTGTGGGCACACGTCTCCAGATTGTATGCAAACACTGTGAAAGGAACAAAAGAAGGCAGGCCGGGTGGCTTAGAATGAAACTATGACAATCTCACCCAAAGAAAAATCAAACGCAAACGTCCTGTTATTGAAATCTACCGTTCACATCCAAATCTTCATCGACCACAACGATCTGAGGATGCTGTGGAGCTGAACGCGGCGGTGCTGCTACGTGCCGCTGTCGCAGCTCCGGCTCCTCTGTCGTGTATCTGGGTTCGCTGGGCGCGGCAGTGGTGTGTGTTGGTTGCAAAGTCTCAGAGGTGATGTATCTGGTTTCAGGCTCATGCTGCTCAGTTGCATGTATTCGTTGAATTGTCGCAGTGCTGGTGGGTGCTGGTGCAATAGTGTCTGATTCCACAAAGTGTGGCTCCTGAGCTTTCAGCGTTGTGTTTCCTGGTGTGACGGTTTCTAGATAAGCGGTTTGGAAGCTGCTGGGGGTCTCAGATGGCTGCTCGTCCTCTGGTACTGTTCCAGCTGTCTTTATCCCCTGGGTTGTATAGGTGAAGAAGTCCACCCCCATATGATCATCAGTCTGTGTTGGTAACATGGTCACAGGAGGCTCAGTAACACCCTCATTCTCAGGAGAGCGAGTCACTTTCCCCGGTTCGATCTCAACGAAGAACGGGGAGGATCCAATCTTGTACACCCAAACTCCACTCTGTGCTGCGTTGGTCTTTCTGGTTGGAGAAAGAACAACATGAAATGTTTCTAAAGTGGACGACAGTGAGAATCAAACTCATGAAGTGGAAACTAGAAATGACACACAGCATTTCTAAGATGTGTTGTCACAAAAAGAATGGTGAGCCTCTCCAGTCAGTCCAGAGCTGCAGCAAGGCTTTCAACAAAGACATGAAAAAGACGACCAGTGTTACTCATTACACTGGCTCCCAGTACATGTCAGAATTCATTTTAAATCTGACGCTCCTGCCCATATCTCTGATCTCACGCTCCCTCTCGCAGCCTGAGATCATCTAAGGCTGTTGGTAGTTCCCCGAACACGTTTTAAAACCAGAGGTGATCGTTTAGAGCGGTGGCCCCCGCTCTCCCTCCATCTCTACGTTGCCTGGATTGTATTTATTCTTTTAAATAATCTTAAGACTCATTTATTGAGACGGGCTTTTAATCAGATTTGTGCTGTATGTTTGATTGTGCTGTTTTATATTATTGTGAAGCACTTTATCCTGTGAAGAGTGCTATACAAACCAATAAAGTAAAGTAAGTGTATTTCAGAACTTCATTACAAGGACTATTGGAGCTTTGATTTTGCTTAAATAAAGTCTACAGCTCTGTGATGCTCAATCATCAGTCAAATGGATTCTGTTCACGTCACTCTCATCGTTCCTTCAGTGCTGCTGGTTTCAGTCATTGTGCAGATGTTTATATGGTTGGAAACCTGCAGTCAGCTGATGATGATGAAACGTTTCTCCTACTGAAAACGTCCACATGAAAAGAATCAACCTTTTGCTCTCTTCTTCATTTTATTAAAAATTTGAGCTTCTATCGGCCTCGACACATCGACGGGGTAGAGTCATCACGCTGGCGGGCGCGACATGCAACTTTGTGATAATTCAAGAAAGAGGCAATCCAGATGCTTGACACTGATACCACAGGTGCATCTACTAAATGTCTCGGAAGATGAATCTCAGTGACATCATCCTCAGGGTCAGAGGTCGCCAGTATTTTTAAATATGATTTCATTGATTATTGAAAAAAAACAACTGATCCAAACCATCTTGGCTCTGTGTGAAAAAGTAACGGGCAGAACATCATCTGCAGAAATGTAGGCTTTCCTTACTGTTGTCAAGGTCAAAGTTCAACAAGAAGAAAGAGACTGGGAAAGATGGCATCCATTACTGAGGAGAAGACCACTGCTCTTGATTATCTCCCAAATGTTTGGGTAAATATGTGGACTGACAAGACAGAAGCCAAACTTTCTGGCAGGCTTGTGTCCGGTTACATCTGCTCCAAAACTAACAGCATTTCCTGAAAAGCTCATCATACCAACAGCGTGATGGTCTGGGGCTGCCTGCTGCTCAGGACCTGCTGTCATTGATGAATTCTGCTCTCTGCCAGAAAGTCTTGATGGAAAACATCCGACCATCGTTTACCGAAGCTCGAGCACATTTGGGTTTTGCAACAATGATGCAAAACACAGCAGCAAGTCCCCGCGTGAGTGGCTCCAAACAAAAAAAACTCAAAATGAAGGTGTTGAAGAGGCCTGATGAACGTCTGGACTTAAATCAGAGTGAGATGCTGTGCTATGACCGTAAACAGACCGTGCTGTTCAAACAATCCTGCAAAGAGTGGACTAATGATGCTTCAGATTAAGGCGCCACAGCCATGATTCCTTTTTCACACAGAGTAGGTTTGGACAGCGTCTTTAACAGGACTTTACTCAGGTTTTCTTTGTCAAACATTAAAACTTGTTTGTTCTGAAACATTAAAGTGACAAATACACCAGGAAGGGAGCGAACGCTTTATCACAGCACCATGTACAAACACAGACTTCATCTTTTCAGTGCCACTATAGAACAAACGTCAGCAGCGGTCATACTTGGTAAGTTGTCTGATGGAGGCCTCGTCATCAGAGGTAAGGTTGAAGTACAGCCCCTGTTTTTGCCAGAACCAGCCCACCAGGCCTTCATTGAAGCAAGACTCGAGCAGCTTTCTTTCTCCTCCTATTGATGTGTAGAGAAACGGCAGGCCGTTCCTGGGGTACAAGAGGATGGCCCAGGCAGATGATGCTGTGTAGGCTACAACCAGCTGGAAGGTGATTCTCTGAAAGTGCAAAATCACGTTTTTAAGAAGAAGTTCCCATTTGTATCCACACCACTGCTTATTTCTCATTCTGGGTGGGTTTGTGTGTGTTTTTTCTCACTGTGTGTTTATACACCACTCTACATTTAATCATCACTTATATTCCACACCACGTCTTGTCTCCCATCATGGCCCCGCCCCTCCCTGAGCATGGAGGTTTCTTCCTGTTAAAAGGGAGTTTTTCCTTCCCACTGTCGCCAAAGTGCTGCTCATAGGGGGTCATATGATTGTTGGGTTTTCTCTGTATGTGTTACTGTAGGGTCGACCTTACAATATAAAGCACCCTGAGGCGACTGTTGGTAGAGTGAGCGTTTATGCCGTAGAACTAAAAAATAATCTGTTTTTCTGCACTAGGGAAAATACATTCAGAATAAATTAGTAAATAAAAGTATATAATATATATAAAAATAAATACATACTATCTAATTGAGAGAAATTGAAATCCTGACCTTAGTGTCCAGTTGGTCTCCTCGTCCAGGTGTCCCCTGGGCAGCCATGTTCTCCCAGGTAACAATGAAGGTGTTGGTGGGCTTCTCTACCTTACCATCTGGGAAACCCTGCCTGATGTGGTCAGCGGCTCGACCCAGGATATTGGGGGTGCTGTCGTGCCTGAAGTACACCTTGCCTTGTCCGTCACTGTTGTCCAGGTCTCCCAGAAGGACTGCAATCATTTTAAACTCACTGGGCATCTTCCCCAGGTATTTCTCCTCAGCAGGAGGCTCGGCAACAGCCACAAACCCATTGGTGTTGATCTGAAACAGGATCAGGTTCTTTGGTTAATGAACAGACACCTCATATTTCATGTGAACTCAGTGCATTTATGCACCTCAGATTTTAGTAATTGTGAGAATGAATCGTTTCATTTCAAGGTTAAATGTTTTCACTGATGACCAATCTGGACATTTCCCACAATCCTGAGGTCTGAACTATAAATGTGGTCCAGTACTGTCTGATTACATTTCATGAGGCAGTAGCTGACGTGAGATAAAGTGAGGACTGTTGATGCTCCGTCATTATCATAAGTTTCTCAAAGCTAAGACAAACAAACCCTACAGTTATTCTAAGAATGATAACTTGGGATTATTTAAATGAATGATTTGCTTATTCAGCACAAACTGTGAGCAGAGTGCACAAAGTTCTTACTGCTATTCTGCGCTCTGTCAGCTCCAGGAATTCCAAACAAATCATTCCCTCACTCAGAAAAGAAAGATCTCTTTAAGCTGGGCAGACACTGTCGCGTTATTCAGCTCCTGCTCAAACTGTACGATTGACTCGCAGGGGTGAGAAGTTCATAGGTCATGATGCAGGTCTCACACTATACAGCCCGATGCTCTGATGCGACCCGAGTGCTCACACTGTGCCTCCATAACATGAAGGGTATAACAGAAAATCTGTCTCTCACTCACACAGACACATCACCACCATCAACTTTGCTAAATTACTAATGAAAAACATTGATCAGGCAGCTGTGATTGAGCAGCAGTGTAAATCCAACTATTTTCACGGTTGTTGTGGTCGTGATGATTCTGTGAGGTCACATCGAAAAGGCTCGGATGAGCTTTCCAAAGTCCTACAAGTTGTGCCTCCATCGCTTGTATCCAGATCACACGCTGCACTGCTGCTCCGTCTTTTTCACCGGCATTTATGTGTTTGCGCGTGCGCAGTGTGAGAAGCTGCAGTGACAGCCTCACGACGGTCCTCACGACCAAGCGATTGATGATCGGGAGCTGGTCGTGAGGTGTTAATCGCTTCTCGTTACCCCACGTATACTACATGATGCACGACACACGATGAAGGCCAAAATCGGCCAATCACCAAAACGGTCCCACGACTGAAAAATCGGCTCAAAATGGGCCAGAAATCGCAGAGTGTCTGCCCAGCATTAGCCCAGCTTAAGCCCAGCATTAGCCTAGCTTAAGCCCAGCATTAGCCCGGCTTAAGACCAGTTTAAGCCCAGCATTAGCCCAGCATTAGCCCAATTTAAACCCAGCATTAGCCCAGCATTAGCCCAATTTAAACCCAGCATTAGCCCATCTTAAGCCCAATTTAAACCCAGCATTAGCCCAGCATAAGCCCAGTTTAAGCCCAGCATTAGCCCAACTTAAACCCAGCATTAGCCCAGCTTAAGCCCAGCATTAGCCCAGCTTAAGACCAGCTTAAGCCCAATTTAAACCCAGCATTAGCCCATCTTAAGCCCAATTTAAACCCAGCATTAGCCCAGCATAAGCCCAGTTTAAACCCAGCATTAGCCCAGCATAAACCCAGTTTAAGCCCAGCATTAGCCCAACTTAAACCCAGCATTAGCCCAGCTTAAGCCCAGCTTTAGCCCGGCTTAAGACCAGCTTAAGCCCAATTTAAACCCAGCATTAGCCCATCTTAAGCCCAATTTAAACCCAGCATTAGCCCAGCATAAACCCAGTTTAAGCCCTGCATTAGCCCAACTTAAACCCAGCATTAGCCCAGCATTAGCCCATCTTAAGCCCAATTTAAACCCAGCATTAGCCCATCTTAAGCCCAACTTAAACCCAGCATTAGCCCAGCTTAAGCCCAGCTTTAGCCCGGCTTAAGACCAGCTTAAGCCCAATTTAAACCCAGCATTAGCCCATCTTAAGCCCAATTTAAGCCCAGCATTAGCCCAGCATTAGCCCATCTTAAGCCCAATTTAAACCCAGCATTAGCCCAGCATTAGCCCAATTTAAACCCAGCATTAGCCCAGCATAAGCCCAGTTTAAGCCCAGCATTAGCCCAGCATAAGCCCAGTTTAAGCCCAGCATTAGCCCAACTTAAACCCAGCATTAGCCCAGCTTAAGCCCAGCATTAGCCTGGCTTAAGACCAGCTTAACCTCTTAAGCCCCAAGCCTACCTGATCTCTTGCCTTTTGCCCCCGTATCAGGGGGCATTGGGGCTTAAGAGGTTAAGCCCAATTTAAACCCAGCATTAGCCCATCTTAAGCCCAATTTAAACCCAGCATTAGCCCAGCATAAACCCAGTTTAAGCCCAGCATTAGCCCAACTTAAACCCAGCATTAGCCCAGCTTAAGCCCAGTTTAAGCCCAGCATTAGCCCATCTTAAGCCCAATTTAAACCCAGCATTAGCCCAGCATTAGCCCAATTTAAACCCAGCATTAGCTCATCTTCAGCCCAATTTAAACCCAGCATTAGCCCAGCTTAAGCCCAGTTTAAACCCAGTTTAAACCCAGCATTAGCCCAGCATTAGCCCATCTTAAGCCCAATTTAAACCCAGCATTAGCCCAGCATTAGCCCAATTTAAACCCAGCATTAGCCCATCTTAAGCCCAATTTAAACCCAGCATTAGCCCAGCATAAGCCCAGTTTAAGCCCAGCATTAGCCCAGCATAAGCCCAGTTTAAGCCCAGCATTAGCCCAACTTAAACCCAGCATTAGCCCAGCTTAAGCCCAGCTTTAGCCCGGCTTAAGACCAGCTTAAGCCTAATTTAAACCCAGCATTAGCCCATCTTAAGCCCAATTTAAGCCCAGCATTAGCCCAGCATTAGCCCATCTTAAGCCCAATTTAAACCCAGCATTAGCCCAGCATTAGCCCAATTTAAACCCAGCATTAGCCCATCTTAAGCCCAATTTAAACCCAGCATTAGCCCATCTTAAGCCCAATTTAAACCCAGCATTAGCCCAGCATAAACCCAGTTTAAGCCCTGCATTAGCCCAATTTAAACCCAGCATTAGCCCATCTTAAACCCAATTTAAACCCAGCATTAGCCCAGCATAAACCCAGTTTAAGCCCTGCATTAGCCCAACTTAAACCCAGCATTAGCCCAGCATTAGCCCATCTTAAGCCCAATTTAAACCCAGCATTAGCCCATCTTAAGCCCAATTTAAACCCAGCATTAGCCCAGCATTAGCCCAGTTTAAGCCCAGCATTAGCCTGGCTTAAGACCAGCTTAACCTCTTAAGCCCCAAGCCTACCTGATCTCTTGCCTTTTGCCCCCGTATCAGGGGGCATTGGGGCTTAAGAGGTTAAGCCCAATTTAAACCCAGCATTAGCCCATCTTAAGCCCAATTTAAACCCAGCATTAGCCCAGCATAAACCCAGTTTAAGCCCTGCATTAGCCCAACTTAAACCCAGCATTAGCCCAGCTTAAGCCCAGTTTAAGCCCAGCATTAGCCCAGCATTAGCCCATCTTAAGCCCAATTTAAACCCAGCATTAGCCCATCTTAAGCCCAATTTAAACCCAGCATTAGCCCAGCATAAGCCCAGTTTAAGCCCAGCATTAGCCCAACTTAAACCCAGCATTAGCCCAGCTTAAGCCCAGCATTAGCCTGGCTTAAGACCAGCTTAACCTCTTAAGCCCCAAGCCTACCTGATCTCTTGCCTTTTGCCCCCGTATCAGGGGGCATTGGGGCTTAAGAGGTTAAGCCCAATTTAAACCCAGCATTAGCCCATCTTAAGCCCAATTTAAACCCAGCATTAGCCCAGCATAAACCCAGTTTAAGCCCTGCATTAGCCCAACTTAAACCCAGCATTAGCCCAGCTTAAGCCCAGTTTAAGCCCAGCATTAGCCCAGCATTAGCCCATCTTAAGCCCAATTTAAACCCAGCATTAGCCCATCTTAAGCCCAATTTAAACCCAGCATTAGCCCAGCATAAGCCCAGTTTAAGCCCAGCATTAGCCCAACTTAAACCCAGCATTAGCCCAGCTTAAGCCCAGTTTAAGCCCAGCATTAGCCCAGCTTTAGCCCAGCTTAAACCTGACTCGAATCGTGACCGTGTGAGGCCAGACCACCATGACCTGAGTGCAGTCTCCTTTCAAGGACAAGGCAGTAAATGCAGACAAAATAGCAAAAATACGTCGTA
>NC_142112.1:10405000-10435000 GCF_056152115.1 Neolamprologus brichardi
TAACAGTAACACATCCACTGAAGCAAACCATCAATGTGTTTATCAGTGGCTGAAAAAGTGATAAGACTATATAAATGGAGTCTCTTTATTATTTATTAAAATCTTTTTAAAATATCTTCATCATGAGTTCATCATGTGTCCAAGTGGCCGTGACGCAGACTGAGTCGAAGGTCATCTACCAATCAGAAGCTGTGCGTTTAGATCCCCGACTCCTCCAGTCCACATGCTCCAGGTGTTGTTGGACAGTACATAGAATAAGACTGCATACATATTTGAGTGTGTAGTAAAAAGCACTTTACAAAATAACAGTATTCTACTATACCATACCCTGCTGATGTCATCTTTAGGTCCGCCACTGAGTAGTACAGTTGTATTTGGTTTTTCATGGGACCCCATTGGTTTCTGCGGGCCTGTGGACCATCCATGTCCCCATCTATATTTGGATGGTATCTGAAAGAGACACGAGTACACTTTGGGACTGAGCATTTATAGAAAACTACTTCAAGCAAGAGCTCACAGCTTCAAGCAAGAGCTCACATTTTGTGGAATGCACTTATTCCACAAAATGTTCATGTTCTTACGCCAAACGTCTCTCTGTGAGGTTTACTCTTTACTAGAGGGATTTAATCATTAGCATAACTGAACTGAACGTGAGCAAAACCAAAGAGATGGTGGTGACCTTCTCCAGTAGGCAGAGGGATCTGGCTGCTTCAGTCACCACCATCCACAGGAAGCCAGTGGAGGTAGTTGAGGAGTACAAATACCTGGGAACCATCTTTGACAACCTCCTGAAATTCTCTGCCAACACAGAGGAGATTCTCAGGAGGTGCCACCAACAGCTATACCTCCTTATAACTCAACTGCTTTGGAGTCGGCACACCCATCATGATGACTTTTTACTACGCCTTCCTGGAAAGTATCATGACCTTCTCCATCACCTGCTGGTTCCACTCCCTCAGCCTTCATACAGGGACAGACTGCAGCACACTGCATAAGTGTGCTCTAAAATCATTGGCCTGTCAGGACTCTGACAGGTTTTCAGCCAACAGGCCCTCAGACAGGCAGCCAAAATCATCACTTCCTCCTCCAATTATAACAAATTATTAAAAATATGGAGAAAATACTGTTTGCAATTAAATGTGTCATAGTTTTGTTTAATGGCCGTTAGACTGCATCAGACTAATGTAGCCAGTGCAGTATAACAGTAGGTGCATGTCTCTTCAGGTCGGTGTGGTTTTTTAATTTTTAATTTGGTTCAAATTGCTCATAAAAATACCGAAACAAATATGTAAACACTACAATGTTTTTAAGCTTTCCTGAGGTGAAAAAGTTGGCAATGATAATAAAAGCTAAATGTAGCAGTACACCATAGTATAAAAGTACTCGATCAGATCGGTGATACAGAAACCGTGTTCACATGAACATATCCATCTCAGTGCCATGTATGCCTTCATTATCACCAATTAAAGTTTAACTTCATGTAGTTTACAGTCTAAAGAGCTTTGAGTCACCAGTACAGCTGATTTTATAAACCATATAAATAATAATGTAAGTCTATGAATTCATTTCCAGCTGGTGCTTTTTTAGTCTTGCAATCACGTCACCTCAGAAACTGCGCAGTTGCTTGCTGGTGGTTGCCGTGACGGCGTATGCTCCGTTGCCATTTTCGCTTCTGCATCCATTGATGTGTATGGCGGGTATTACTGTACCATGGATGCGACTGGTTGACAAGTGGATGGCTGTACCAGGAACTGGGCAGTGTCAGAGTTACCACACACAAACCTAGGGGTGGCTGGAAAACAAGACAGTCGTGTAGTCGTAAAAGGAAAACGGAGTGAAACGACTGACCGAGAAAGACACTAGACAAAGAAAACATTACAAAATCTGTTCTTCACCTGTGTGATACAGGAGGCCTTGTGCTCCTCTGTCTCCTTGAAAGCCAGTAGAGTGATGCAGGTCCGCAGATCAGAACTGATGTTGCCTCGCTTGTGAAACAGTACCCTCACCCTGAACCTCTCCCGACCTCCCTTATCCCGCTCTATTTCCACGCTCTCTGAGAGAAGGGAGGCAGATAGAGGGGGAGAGGCAGGGAGGACGGACTCTGATAAAAGCTGTGGATGAAAAAAAATACAGATGAATCTGTGGGGGTTTTCAGTTACATCTCCATCTCTTATCATCTTTTCTCTTCTGCTTACCTGTGTCACAGAGTGAGGGCCAAATGAAGCCCTGAGGCCAGGCTTGGTAGCCCACCCTGTCGGAGGCAGCACGAACATACTCTGAGAAAAGGCAAAAGGGCTAAAGTTGGAGAAAAGAGGGCCCATCTCTGCTTGGGACAGAGGGAGAAACTGCCAAGAAGGGGGGGTGACGGACATCTGGACTGGCAGGGAGAGAGGAAGAGGAGGCTGCAGGAGGGATGGAGGGACTGAGTCAGTAAAAAAAGAGAAGAGGCAGGTGTAAAGGACATGTTACTATCACAAGGTCATACATGTCAGACTTGCTGAGATTTGCTTTAACTGCCTTCCTTTCTGTTATATTTGGGCATCAACCCATACTTTGTCCAAAGAACCCTAACACACCAACAGCACTGTGGTATCAGAGTGCTTGATTAGTTGGACTTTGCTGATGGCAGGCATTCGCTGTGACATTGTTTCAGGAAGCTTATGCTGTTTTACATTTGCCTCTGTCCAGTGCATAAAGTCGTCTACATCTCACAGATTCTGAGTGGGGTTCTGGACTCTATGATGGCCAGTCCATGTGTGGTAATGTCAGCGCATGCCTTGTCAAATCTAAAATGAACATAAATTCAAATGTATCAAAGTAAAGCAGTCTCTCTCCTTTTATCTCCAACGTCATCCATTACATTGCTGCCATATTGACGCCATTCACAGACCAATCCACATTTTTAATTCAATTCCTTTTTATTTATAAAGTGCATAATCACAACAACAGTCACCTCAAGGCGTTTTATGTTGTAAGTGTCATGGTCCCCGTGTCTGCCCGGCTGACCCAGGTTGGCTACATATGTTTCTTGTTTTCCTTTCCCTCTCTCTCACGCTTGCCGTGTCTCACCTGGGCGGAGCTCATTGCGGGCTCCCCGCCCCTGGCCCTCGTACCTGTAAATAATCACACACCTGTGGCTCATCGCTTCACCAGTGTCCACTACTTAAGGCAGTGGCTGGAAACATCTCATCGCTGGACTCGGTAGTAAGCTCCAGAGGGCTAGTTTCTAGTTGTCTTTTTGCGTTGTTGCTCCGTTAGATTAACCGTTTCCTGTGAACAGGAATCTCTTTCCCTTGGAGCCCTGCATGTGCTAAGTTGCTGGTGTGCTGTGTGTGTGTGTGTGTGTCTGGAACTGTGTGAAGATTCCCTCGTGTGTGAAGAGCCCCCTTTTCTGGACTCCCCTGTGCCCTGGATTCCCCTCGCCCTCTCACCTGTATATAGTTCATGCATTTATTACTTCCAGCTGGACGACTGTAATTCATTATTATCAGGAAGTCCAAAAAACTCACTGAAAAGCCTTCAGTTAATCCAAAATGCTGCAGCAAGAGTCCTGACAGGGACTAGAAAGAGAGAGCAGATTTCTCCTGTTTTGGCTTCCTGTTAAATCCAGAATTCAAAATCCTGCTCCTCACATACAAGGTCTTAAATAATCAGGCCCCATCTTATCTTAATGACCCTGTAGTACCATATCACCCTATTAGAGCACTTCGCTCTCGCTCTGCAGGCCTACTTGTTGTTCCTAGAGTATTTAAAAGTAGAATGGGAGGCAGAGCTTTCAGTTTTCAGGCCCCTCTTCTGTGGAACCAGCTTCCAGTTTGGATTCAGGAGACAGACACTATCTCTACTTTCAAGATTAGGCTTCAAACTTTCCTTTTTGCTAAAGCATATAGTTAGGGCTGGACCAGGTGACCCTGAATCCTCCCTTAGTTATGCTGCAATAGACGTAGGCTGCCGGGGATTCCCATGATGCATTGAGTTTTTCCTTTCCAGTCACCTTTCTCACTCACTATGTATTAACAGACCTCTCTGCATTGAATCATATCTGTTATTAACCTCTGTCTCTCTTCCACAGCATGTCTTTATCCTGTCTTCCTTCTCTCACCCCAACCAATCACAGCAGATGGCCGCCCCTCCCTGAGCCTGGTTCTGCCGGAGGTTTCTTCCTGTTAAAAGGGAGTTTTTTCTTCCCACTGTCGCCAAAGTGCTGCTCATAGGGGGTCATATGATTGTTGGGTTTTTCTCTGTATCTATGAAGCGCCTTGAGGCGACTTTTGTTGTGATTTGGCGCTATATAAATAAAATTGAATTGAATTGAATCCTAACTCATCCACATATTGAAGTTCCACAGTAACTGCATTATTTGTTTTGTCTCTTAGTGTATTGCATTGCTAGATATTTGTTAAAGACAATACTTTATACTGTACGATCCTCATTAGTCTCATTAACTGTTGTTTTGAGAGATCCTTCCACGCTGTGGATCACTCCCTCACTGATTTTGGTGATTTGTGGTGTTGCAGAGCTGTGTCACTGCACTTGTGCTCATTATGGACCAATTTCTCGGTTTATGACCAAAAATCTTAAACACTGAAAATCTGTCAGGTCACTTTAAAACTCTCTTGCCTGCAGGCGTCTCATGCTACAAACACATATTTCAAACATATTAACTGCAAAAGTAAGTGTATCCATGTGTCACGGTGAGGACTCAGAGACTCTGAGCTAAAGTCAGTTAAATAAGTTTTACTGGAGAAAGAACTTCAACGCTGACGGGATCACAGGAGCTCTGCCAGAGAAGAGAGGGGGTGACATGTGACGGCGGGTGAGTGTGTGTGTGTGTGTGTGTGTGTGTGTGTGTGGGGGGGGGGGGGTCCAGACTGTTGGCAGGTGGAGGAGGTAGTGAGTGGACAGGTGGGAGCTGCTGCGGTCACATGGGAGGCTGATTTACTGAAGCAGTTCACAGAGTGTCGGTAAATGTTCTGGTCCAAAGTGGCCTCCAGGTGGGATAACTGCTGGGACGCACAGACGGCACGTCAACAATGTTCCCTCTAATGTTTCACGTGTCTGAGCAAACACACAAACTCCCTGAGTGGACACTTGGACCACTGTGAGCGACAGCAGACGTGTGCACTGTGGTCACGCCAGCATCGAATCATCCAAGTTACATGTTTATTAAAGTAATCAAATTACAGCATTTATGTTAGACTACTTTTAATTAACTGCTTTAGCCCACTTACAGTGAAAATTTAAATAAATCTTGTTCATGACCTGTGTAGCATGTTAACACTATTGGAAGTAAAACTAACTTCAACTCCAATTTTGAAAACACAACTTTCTTTTTTTTAAATAAAGAGTCTGTGGTCTGGGAGAGAGTCTGTAACTCTGTCTGCAAAATACAGTAAATAATGACCAATTAATTATATAGTTACTTCTTCAAAAAAGTAACTGAGTTTGCAAACAACAAAGAGTTTTGCAGCTGTTTACCTAAAAATGCAGCCAAGGCGTTTTTAAATAAACATTTCAAACTATTTACAGAACAATCAGCTGTTCTGCATCAAATCTGATGCCACACAAATTATTTGTGCCACAAAAAATAATTTCTGTCCACTATGAGATGAAGGAGAACAACAGCCTGATACCTGCAGGCCTGATAACAGCAGATGTATCACTGCTGTAACACCTGTAACACTCAGCAGTCGCCTCATTGTTCTGACACACACAACAACACTATTGACTACACTACACACTAACTACACACTAACTACACACTAACTACACACTAACTACACACTAACTACACGCTAACTACACAAGATTTGTGCTAAATGTTGCAAATCTCTCACATCTCAAACACGCCGTCACTCCTAAAACTTCCCCCTCCCTAAACAACAAATGCCATGTTGCCGTATCATTCTTTGATTGGTCGACATGGTGCATTTGCTCACAGGCTTTCGAGCGTTTTCCTTATAAAACGCCGTTTTTCCCGTTTCTTCCTGCAGTAAATATAAACAACGACAGTATTCAGGAAGAAAAACAAACATTGCAGATATTTTATCATAACTCTGGTTTTACGTGGCCGATCAACACAATTTAAAAACTGGTATAAAGTCCTCACTTTGTGTTTACGTCCTTTATGCGCTGATTCTGAAGCTGTTAGTTTGATCTCTCTCCAAACATTATTGACTGAACCAGCAGCAAAAGAAGATCCAAACTACGCTTCACATAAACATCGTCATGAACTCACTCTGACTTTTACTGTTTTGCTTCCGCCAGGATAAAATTACACTTCATGCACAGCTCTCTCTCTCTCTCTCTGTACTTAAACAACAGTTTCTCCTCTAAAAATCTGTTTTCTTCATTATTCGCTTGCTTGTTACGCACAAGTCTGCCGTTGTTTAAAGGCTGTCGGCCGCTGTTTTTTTCCTTTTAATTCCGAAAAGAAAACCTAATTTCTGCTGTTCAATAAAAATGTAAACTTTTTAAAATTATGCAAAATTGCAAAACACTCAGCTGTGTCTCTAAAACCTCTGTAACTTTGCTGTTTCACTTCAGCAGCATCAGGTCATGTTCAGATGTTGATTCATGGCTTTCTTTTGTTTTTGATCTACTGCAGAATATTTTTATAAAATCCCAGAACAGGAAAATCTCCTTCATGTTTCTGTGTTTTATCTTCAGTTACTTTGACACAGAGGCCTCTGCTGTGACGCTCACACCTTTGATAAAGTCTCGCAAGTGTCAACTTTGTTTTTATAGATATAAAAAGTGGAAATGTAGGGATACATGATCAGAATTATAATATTTCTGACTGAAGAAAAATTTCCCCGATTCAAATTGAATCGAATCGTGGATCAAATCAATTCAGGACCTTGTGAATCGAAATCGAATCGATTGTAGACGATCAGTGACGATACCCAGCCCTAGTTAGCACTGTTGCCCCTTTTTACAGTGTGAGAATGAACACACACACACACACACACACACACACACACACACACACACACACACACACACTCTTTATATGCAACAGCCAGTCAACATCACAGAAGCCAGAGAATTTCAGTGTTTTAATGAAACATATTTCACAAGTTGTGAAATGTCTACAGACCTTTAGGAAAACAAACAGCCGAGGATGGTTACAAGTCCAGGACACTTGCACTGCACCACTCTGCTCCACAACGAGTCCGGACAAATGGTTTAGTCATATCCTGGCTCACTCAGCAGCTCCATGCTCAGGACCTGTATTGTTATGGTTTGAGTTGATGGACTGGCATCCTACTCAGGGTGCACTGTGACTTGGCCTCTGGCAGCCCTGCAAACTGGATCAGTGGTTGAGAAATCTAACAGATGGTCTCCATGCAAAGATTAATGAAAAAGCAATACCCATGTTTTTTTCTTTTTAACCTCTGAAACAAGTATTGCAAGACTCCACAACACAGTGTTTACTTACTGAGCTCCCAAATCCACTGCAGACACAAACATGCTGTCCTCCAGCAGCAAGAGCACTCTCCATCATCCTGTGGCTGCTGTCTGAGCGTCTGACTCATCACGGTGCTTTTTCAGTGGCCTTTAAGGCTGCGTCCACACGTCCACTGGGATTTTTGAAAACAGCCTTTTGGGTCACTGAAAACAGAGATTTTTAAAACTCCTGCCAGGGTGGATATTTTAGAAAACTCAGTTTTTGTGTTTTTTACGTGTGGAGATTTAGTCGCAAAGGTGTGCGCCGTTTTTCACATCACGCTGTGCGCCATGTTATTGTTTACATGAGATACATTTCTACAATCGCGGATAGAGACGAGATACTGCTGCTGTTTGTACACACTTACATACTCAGTCAGTGTCCATTTACAAAGACAGATGCGTCAGACGGCACTTTGGACGTGGCTTCTTCATTCCACACAGACGCTGTCAAAACCTAAATCCAGACGTCAGTGTTGAATCAATTACATTTCTGTATGCTGTATGCATTTGTTCATTCCTAAGTTGTGAGTCTACACAACAATGAAAATACTGTCTTTAGTTATTAACATTAAACTAGCACAAAATTAGCTGCCTTTACAGAAAGTACTTCAGGTTTTATGAGGGCACCTGTTTAGTCCCTCCCAGGCTCCTGGACTTCTGATTGGCCAACATTTCATTTTTAACGTTTACATGTGGACGGAGATATTTTTCCAAAACTGCACGTGTCCAAAACCAAAAACGGAAAACCTCTGTTTTCAAAAATACCTGTGTGCATGTGAGCGTGGCCTAAGTCACTGATCATTACACCCAAGTCCAACTCCAGTCTACTCTGAGCTGCAGAGGTAAACAGCTCCAGTCTGCTCTGAGCTGCAGAGGTAAACAGCTCCAGTCTGCTCTGAGCTGCAGAGGTAAACAACTCCAGTCTGCTCTGAGCTGCAGAGGTAAACAACTCCAGTCTGCTCTGAGCTGCAGAGGTAAACAGCTCCAGTCTGCTCTGAGCTGCAGAGGTAAACAACTCCAGTCTGCTCTGAGCTGCAGAGGTAAACAACTCCAGTCTACTCTGAGCTGCAGAGGTAAACAACTCCAGTCTACTCTGAGCTGCAGAGGTAAACAGCTCCAGTCTGCTCTGAGCTGCAGAGGTAAACAGCTCCAGTCTGCTCTGAGCTGCAGAGGTAAACAGCTCCAGTCTACTCTGAGCTGCAGAGGTAAACAACTCCAGTCTACTCTGAGCTGCAGAGGTAAACAACTCTGAGCTGCAGAGGTAAACAACTCCAGTCTACTCTGAGCTGCAGAGGTAAACAGCTCCAGTCTACTCTGAGCTGCAGAGGTAAACAACTCCAGTCTACTCTGAGCTGCAGAGGTAAACAGCTCCAGTCTACTCTGAGCTGCAGAGGTAAACAGCTCTGAGCTGCAGAGGTAAACAACTCCAGTCTGCTCTGAGCTGCAGAGGTAAACAGCTCCAGTCTACTCTGAGCTGCAGAGGTAAACAGCTCCAGTCTACTCTGAGCTGCAGAGGTAAACAACTCCAGTCTACTCTGAGCTGCAGAGGTAAACAACTCCAGTCTACTCTGAGCTGCAGAGGTAAACAGCTCCAGTCTGCTCTGAGCTGCAGAGGTAAACAGCTCCAGTCTGCTCTGAGCTGCAGAGGTAAACAGCTCCAGTCTGCTCTGAGCTGCAGAGGTAAACAACTCCAGTCTACTCTGAGCTGCAGAGGTAAACAGCTCCAGTCTACTCTGAGCTGCAGAGGTAAACAACTCCAGTCTGCTCTGAGCTGCAGAGGTAAACAGCTCCAGTCTGCTCTGAGCTGCAGAGGTAAACAACTCCAGTCTGCTCTGAGCTGCAGAGGTAAACAGCTCCAGTCTACTCTGAGCTGCAGAGGTAAACAGCTCCAGTCTACTCTGAGCTGCAGAGGTAAACAACTCCAGTCTGCTCTGAGCTGCAGAGGTAAACAGCTCCAGTCTGCTCTGAGCTGCAGAGGTAAACAACTCCAGTCTACTCTGAGCTGCAGAGGTAAACAGCTCCAGTCTGCTCTGAGCTGCAGAGGTAAACAACTCCAGTCTGCTCTGAGCTGCAGAGGTAAACAGCTCCAGTCTGCTCTGAGCTGCAGAGGTAAACAACTCCAGTCTGCTCTGAGCTGCAGAGGTAAACAGCTCTTAAAACAAACTTTATTTTTGACACAACAATGAAATCATAACTAACGACTGACAAAAATGACAGCACTACGTTTAGCTTTAAACGTGTCGTTTGTTTTAATAGAAAGTCATTATTCAGCTCTGACCTACTAAGATCAAACATGATGTCTCCAATGTGCCTACAACAGGGGAAAGGGGTGAACAATAAGTGGTTCTACAAAGCTAAATTATACACACTTAGATACATTTTGAAAGCTGCTTTGCTCACCTACCTTACTCAGATATCATGTGCACTTAAAGTTTAAAGGGGTCAGGGTAGGGGGACAAAAGTCATGTAGATGAGCATCAACCTGTTGGTTGGTGAAATTAAAAGAAATTAAAAATCAGGTTTCTCAAATTAAAGCTCAGCTCTGGCTCAAACTGGTTGAATTAAACCTTTAAAGTGTTTGAATAGAACAGTTTGAGTTCATTAGATCCTGATATGAGTCTAGCAAAGAGAAGGTGTCAGTATCAGCTGCTAATTATCTCTACTTCTTTAAAACTCTCTCCATTGTTCTCCGTTTAGCTCTATGTTCTTCATCTTCTATGTCTTGCGGTCCTTGGCCTTTTCCCTTTCCATCTCCTCTCCATCCTCCGTCGCACCTGCCTCCAGTCCTCCTTCCATCCTCTCTTTTGTCCTCCTCGACCTGTGTCGCAGGGTGGAGGGCAGACAGTTAGCCAGAAAGAGGACAGCAAAGAGACAGAGCAGAGAGAGGACAGCACCCACGCCAAGCTCCAACTCGTGAGTTCCCTGCTTGTCTTCCTCTGCTCCGCCTTTATCCTGGCTCGGAAAGAAGTACACCTTGCCCTCGTCCAGGCTCGGCATCAGCACTGCTCTTTCTAGAGTGTTTCGACTGACCATGCCTCCTTTGTCCACCTCATTCCACCTCCTGTTAGTCACGGTCTGACTTACATGGTAGTTACTGCTGGTGCTCACGTTCCAACTTTCATCTTTGTTTGATGAGTAAATGTCACCGTGTGATTCAACCAGTGTGTCTGAAATGTCAAACTCAAACTCCTCACCATCCTCGCTCTTCGTGGCTACTGGCTGCATGAAGTCCAGGTCTAAGTTGACCCTTATCCAGCCTGATCCCCTCGCCAGCCTGCGGGTCCCTTCTCGTCTCGTAGAAGCCTGCCGCTCCTCGGTCTCTTCATCAAAAGAGTTTGAGACAATCAGCTGATCGGCGCACGTAGAAACCAGAAGCTCTGCTCGCAGTAAAGGCCCACCTCCATCACCCTGAGCAAAGACGCGTTGATTGGAAGTGGGTGTCACCATAATAACACTCTCAGCCAATGAGGAGAGACGCAGGGAGAAGGGAAGGTCACTGAAAGAGGAGAGGAGGGAGGCGGTGTCGTCACTGAACTGCAGCCAGACACTGACGGAAGCCTCCTGCAGGGAAAACAGGGCATTTATCTCAGCTTCAGTGGGTTAATGAGACTTCAGGAAGTGGGATGAGAAGAGTGTTTGTCACCTGGTGATAGTGGTACATGGTGTTGTAGGCTGTCACAGTTGCTGTGATGATGGAGGGGTGGGCAGGGCTGGACTTCACTGACATTCCCAGGCCACTGACTGCTTGTACAGACAGATCGCCAGCGCTGACAGTGTCAGAGGACACAGTGATGTCACAGGTGCCCAACATGCCATCCCACTGCTCCGAGATAACCTAAGGAGGAAGGTGAGAGTGAGAGGAGATGTTCAAGAAGTGCAGCAATAGCAGTTAACTCATGCACAACTGTCGCCTACATGCAGTGATGTCTTTCCAGGTCTTAATCCTATCACGATGTTTTGGGGCCTGAGGGAAGCCACTCGGGGGTCTTCTACTCTCAGCCAGTTACTGACCAGCTCAGTCACATCTACAAACCAGTCTGAGGAGCCCAGGTGGTGTGTGGTTCTGCTGTGGGAGTCCTGAGCTGTGAACTGGGTCAGAACCTGGACTGAGGAGCGCTGATACACCGGCACACACCTGAGCAAGAAGAAAACACGAGGGGTTAAAGATGCTGACGTACCTGCGTCTGCGTGTTGGAGAAATGTGCGTTTACTCTGAAAGAAAGAGAGAACCATGCTTTCCATCCAGATGTTGTTATGACAACACTGATATTTTAATGGCAACACATTCTCCTTCTCAAAGTACGTCTCGTCAGGAGCTCCGAGGCACAATAATGTAGTGTGGGGGGGGGGGATTTATTAACAGCCCCAAATTACATTAACATTCATGCTACCACTGAACAAATTATTGTTTTTAATTATACAATAATTAAAACAATAATAACAACAACCTTGGTTAGCAGCAGCTCAGATTAGAGCCACACAGAGTTCCTGTCGCAGACACATCTGTGTGAATCAGGCCTTTATGGTCAAACAGCTGCTAAGAAACTACAACTAAGGAAAAGCTACAAGAAGAGATTTGTTTGGGCCCAGAAACACAGAGTGGACGTTAGACCATCTGTGCTTTGGTCTGGTGAGTCCAGATCTGAGGTCTTTGGTTCCACCTGCCGAAGGTGAACGTATGGTCTCCACATGCTGGTTCCCACTGTGAAGCATAGAGGAGGAGGTGTGAGGGTGACACTGTTGGGGATTTATTCAAAACTGAAGCCACACTGAACCATCATGGCTACCACAGCATCCTGCAGCAACACGCCAGGACAGCACAATGACCCCAAACACACTTCCAGGCTGTGTGAGGGCGAGTGATGGAGTGCTGCACCTGATGGCCTCCACAGTCACCTAAACCCGATGGAGATGGTTTGGGATGGAGCGCAGAGTGAAGGCAAAAGGACCAACAAGCGCTCAACATCACTGAACTCCTTCAAGACTGTTGGAAACCATTTCAGGAGACGAGCTCATGAAGCTCATAGAGACGCCAAGAGTGAGCAAAGCAGGAATCAAAGCAAAGGGCGGCTGTTAGGAAGAATCTAGAATATAAAACATGTTTACAACATAACGCGATATATGTTCATTCATCATTTTGATGGCTTCAGTGAGAATCTAAAACGTAAATAGTCATGAAAATGAAGAAAAACCATTCCATGAGAAAGTGTGTACACGCTATACTCTACACATGACTGTGCCAGACGACCCAGTCATTAAGTTCACAGATGATACCACCGTGGTGGGGCTCATCTCAGGGGGAGACGAGACAGTGCTGAGGTTCAGAGGCTGTCAGATTGGTGGGGGGAGGTAACAACAGTAACAACAATAACAACAATAACAATAATGATATTTATAACAAGATGCAATAATAACAATGTGCAATAAACATACACTTCTTCTTCTTTTTATTACTTTTATTACTTAAGTCAAGTTACTGTGTCGTGTTTGCTGACATGGGACAGTTTTCCAATTTCATTGTGCTATTGTGCTATGTATGACTGTGAAGAGTTATCTCATCTTATCTCATCTTATCTTATCTCAGTGTGTCCAGACTGTGACTGGCAGTGTAAATAAAGTCCATGTTTGTGCCTCATGATGAGTGTCTGTAAACCTCTGACCACTCACTCATATGCCTCCAAAAACTCTTCATCTGCTGGATCTGAGGAAGACCTCAGAGAGAAATTCAGCTTTGACCTGAGTGTAAAATTATGGTTGTGTGGTGGTAATTATTGGATTACTGGCAGGTTGAAAAGGTTTCAGTGCACTTTTTCTGCTTCTCCCACACTCTGCCTCTCTTCATTGACCTGAATGAGGATTTTTTAAAATATACAAACTGAAACATATATTTTTCATAATCATCCCGTTGCATGACCCAGTTTTGGCCAAGCTTTAGCTGTTGGACAGATGGCTGAACCTTTGACCCCCCCCACCCCACCCCCCACCCCCCGTGCTTGGCAGTTGTTGTGCAGTGTTGTGTTGATATGCTTTCTCCAAACATGCTGCTGTGCATTAAGGCCACAGTTTGTTCAGACTCTGCAAATCTGTGTCATCATGTTCAGTTCTCACTTCCAGAAGAGAGAAGCCGTCTGAGATGTAGCTGTTGTTTTTTCTTTGTTTGTTTCTCTGAACACTGCATGCTTTGACCTTTGGGGTGACCTTTGGGTCCTAGAATTTGTACTCCTAGGTTGTGGCATTGTTAACATGCACATGAATGCTTCAGAGCAACAAAGTGCCCAAACGTCAGATTGTACCTTCTTCAGAGATGTGGTCCATCTGTGTGCACCTTCCTCATCAACAGCTTGAATCCATCTCCGATTCTTCTTGCTTTCCTCCCACCTCGTCTCCTGCTCGTCCCTACTTTCCCTACATTCATCATCCCTACTCTCATCTCCGCACTCCCGCCTCCCCTCTCTTCTCTTCTTTTGTCTTTGGCCAACAGTTTCCACCAGGACCCAGTTGACAAATAGTACTGGAGGCGGTTGTTGTTACCCTGGGCCCCGACTGACTTTTTCTGGTGATCCGCGAAAATTTGACACCATGCTCTTCCTGATGCGACCCTTCCCATTCATCTGGGCTTACGAGCTCAAGTACGAAAGACGATGAAAGAAGATGTCAGTTGCTGAATTTGCCTGTTTGCTAATGTAGCCCTGTATCTTTGTTTGTGATGATGCATAGCATTAAAGCTAGCTAGAATGTCTGAATGAATAAAAAACTGAAAATATGCATGAACACTACTTGTTTAGCTGATGCTCGTAAGCATCAGCTAAACAATATTCTGTGGTCAGAAACGAAAAATGTGATGACAGGAAGACTCATTGAGAATATTTATGGCAGGTGTGAGATTATTACACTATCCTACGCCACCTTATACTTCTAATCAAAGAATTGTTGAATCATTATACGGCTATAGGCCTTTTCTGATTAGAAAGAACAAAACATACTGAACAGGAAGCCAAGGCCATAGCTTAGGCTCACTGAGAAAGAATGTGGATGTTTAGGTTTCGTGACTTTGGAGGGGCTGAAGCTATAAGAATGTGAGAAACGCTCAGACACTTCGAGACGTGGCGGACACCCTCCTGTCCACATGTCCCGTCTGGACGTTTATGCTCAAAGTGTTGTATGAAATAATGAGAATTGTATGGAGAGATTGTTGATTGAGCATTTATACACCGAGTGTTGTTCTTCCTTCAGCCCAAAGATCAAAGAATTGGGATAATTAACACAGGCCACAGCAATGTGGTACTTTTTGGTAACGTTTTTATACTCTTACTGTGTTTGATCCTGTTTCTGGTAAAAAGCTTACAAGATTACTATGTGTCACATTTTCCACTTTTGTCCATGCAGAATATGAATGTAGTATATTCTCATAGCACATGTTGTGAACCGTCTGCAGTTTGTCCCATGATAACAAACATTAAATACACTGGTTATATACTGTGCAGTATTTCTGTCCGGTAAAATGATGCTAGACCGGATGATTGTGGGGTCATGATGAGTTAATTACAACCTTTTCAGTTTTCACACTGTTTTCATTTAGGTATCATGTAGTTTGAACCAAGCAGTAGAAGAGTCAGTGTAGTTCAACAGGCCTTTAAGGAAATGGTTACATCTCCAGAGGAGAGAGGAGGTAAACACAGATACAATGAACTATAGTACAACAAGTGAAAACAGACTGAAGACACAGCGGGCCTCGTTTTTACCCTTCCTCTGTAATCAGGTCCCATCCATCGATGACATTGAGAGTAGGGTCTGCCAAGGAGACACGTAGGGGCACGGATGGAGCCCAAACCTCCAGACACACAGACCCACTGAGCATGCCCAGATGAAACTCCACCACTGCACAGGTCGACCCTAATCCTGATTCACTGCCATCAACGTAGAGGGTAGAGCAATCACTGGAAACCTGTATGGAAGAGACACATAGAACATATGCTATTTGTTTCATCTATACGTAACTGGTTCCTTTTGGCATTAATCAATTAGCTGTCTCACATGCTTTTCAGATTTGTGCTGAACCTCTCTAAACACAGTTTGGTAGATGATAATGTTTGGTTTGTGATTTTTGAAAAGGCACAAATTCTGTTATATTCAGACATCTCTAAAGCCAACATTACAAACCTGGGAAAATATCACCGAAATGATAAAATGGATAAACATGCATGTTTCATTTTGGGTGAGCTGTTTTTAATCAGTGGTGTACTCCACCTTGCCAAACAATAAAGCTTAGGCATAAATAAAAGTGCTGTGTGAATATGTGTGTGACTGGCTGAATGAGGCTTGAATTGCTCTGAGTGTTCAAATGAAGCAGAGAGGCCCTGTATACTGTAAGGTCCATTTACCCAGAGAGGTTTAGAAACACTGAGGTTTAGTCTTGACTTTGGACCTAGTCAACAGCACAAACTAAATTCAAGATGAAACAGGTCAAATTTGAATGTCAAGCGAGGCGTCTCTACGATAACCTGGCAAAACCGAGCCACTGAAAAAGACTCCAAGATGTTGTTTAACTGTTTTTGACAGCACTGCTGAGGCAGTGCAGTTGTTTTGGTTAACTAAAAATGGAATTTAAAATGAATTATATAAAACTTCGGCTGCGTTATATTGTAAGGTGACCCTACAAACTGAAATGAGCTGTGGGCCACTGCTGGCACTGTCGTCTCATTGGAGGACACTTTAGTGTTCAAGGAGTACAAAACAAACAAACAAGAAAACACAAACAAATTATACTGAAAATGTTTTGCTTGTTTGCGTTTTTTCAAATATTGTATAACGAGATAAAACGCTTTGATTAGGCTGCTGCCCCCGCAACAAGGGCTCGGATAAAGTGGAGGAAGATGGATGGATGGATGGAGATAAAACGCAAACTCCCTCTTAACTGAATCCTGTCACTGATCTACCAAACAAACACGTCCTCTCTGTCTGCCCACATGGCAGCACTCCTGCTGTCGTTATGTTCATATTTAACAAAATAAAATGCAGACATGAGCGTACACATTCGTTTGTGACTCTCACTGAACTAACACAGTCCTCAGCATGTTTGTACTCTCTGCTCATATTGACATGACGTGGTCCACAAGTGGCCCCCGGGCCGCGAGTTTGAGACCCCTGCCCAACAATAATACAACACAGAAAACCCCAACAATCATATGACCAGCTCTGGGCAAGCGCTTTGGTGACAGTGTAAGTGAGGAAAAACTCTCTTTTAACAGGAAGAAACCTCCAGCAGAACCAGACTGCTCATGAAATTGTGAAATGTGTGTTGTGAGACACATTGTGAGACATGTTGTGAGACATGCTGTGAGACATGTTGTGAGACACGTTGTGAGACATGCTGTGAGACATGTTGTGAGACACGTTGTGAGACACGTTGTGAGACACGTTGTGAGACATGTTGCACCTTGATACTGTTCTCATTGATGGAGTGACATGTGACTGCAGAGGTAACATCTGACACCTTCTCGTCATGGCTTACAGCCAGCACAATGACGGGCAGCAGCACGGGCTGGTTGTTCAGTATAGCTGTGTTGATCAACGTGTTACTCTGTGGACAGACCAACAGGAAACACACCTTCAGAGGAATCAGATGACATGTGATGGGCATCTGATGGACTTTAAAAGAATCACGTACCTCTGTTATAGGTGCAATGCCAAAGATGTGACGATCTGTGAATGAAAAGATGCTCACTGCTCCTACATGTGATGGCGGGACGGTAGTACGTCTGGAGTACTCCACCCACCAATTAGCAGGCACCATCATGGCAACACCGAAGCTGCGCCTCAAGCCGTCGACTGACAAACACGCCACCTGCTGGAGGAGAGTGGGACTGCAGGCAGACAAAGATCACATTCAAAGAAAGAAGAAATGAGCTTTATTAGTCACATACACAACCACACAGTGAAATGCGTCGTGTCCAACCTGCGGACATAGCCGCGCCATTGCAGGGCTTGGTGTTTCGGCATGGGGGGGCCTAGCCAGGACCCTTACTGGACACTGGGAGAGAATTGAACTTGGGACTTCCATTTCAAAGGTGTGTAGTCGTTCCACTACACTATCCAGCTGCTGTTCTCTGTACTAGCCCTGTAACAGACTGGAAACCCCTCCAGGGTGCACCCCAACCTCACTTTATGGAAACTGCAGTAAAGTCATTGCATACGTCTCCTTTAAGATGGCTGACTTTAATATTTTATTAACATGTTGGAAAAAGGTGTTGCTGAACTTACTCATGTGGCTGCTTTAGTGTTCTCTGTCTGTGGCAGAGGATGGACAACACATCGTGTTTGGAGGCTTGGGTTCTTTCCAGGGTCACTGTCCACATGTCTGAGGTCAAAGTTCTCTGGGCCACTATTGACACCAGGCCCTTCTTCACCTTCATCCTGAAGACACAAAGAGTGGCTATTGACAGCAGCTGTGGACATGAACAAAGAGCTGCACAAATGTTCTTTTTAATTACCTAATGGCTGCAAAATGACCACTGACATTAGCTCTCAGATTCACTGAGACTCTGATTGGCTGTCCTATTAGGACTGGGCCTCTGTGATAGTGAATCACCACATGGGAGTCCAGATTGAGCTCCTCCTCTTCTTGTCCGCTCGTACAGGGCTCGTTTTGTTTGGTGTTGCTCTGCTCTTTCCCCTTGTCCTCTGCCTCCTTCAGGGTCACTGCTTTGATATAGAAAAGCTGCCTCTGGGATTTCACATCTCTGTCCTCCACACATCTGCAAGGATGAGTCAGGACAAATGGACAGTTTAAAGTCAGAGGCCTGAAGCCTAAAATTAATTTCATCAGCATTTGGATTCAATTCAGTTCAATTCAATTTCATTTATGTAGCACCTACAATATTAGAGAGAAACCCCATCAGACGACCCCCATATGGACAGACTCGGGGGTCAGGGGAGGGAAAAGAAAGCAGAGGCAACTGGACAAAAAACACACACCAAGCCAAATTCTGAAATGTATAACTAATGATCAAATTCAATAGAGAGTGAAAAAGAGCTGAGTGGACAAGAAACGCAGCCTAAGACTGTTACAAGGTAACTGAGGGAGGATTCAAGTTCATCTGATCCAGCCTGAACAATATGCTCCATCAAAAAGGAAAGTTTGAAGCCTAATCTTAGAATTAAAGAGGATGTCTGTCTCCCAAACCCAAACTGGGAGCTGGTTCAACAGAAGAGGAGCCTGAAAACTGAAGGCTCTGCCTTTTAAATATAAGAACCACAAATAAACCAGCAGTCTAAGAGCAAAGTGCTCTATTGGGATGATACAATACTATGACGTCATTAAGATAAGGTGGGGCCTGATTATTTAAGACCTTGTTTGTGAGAAGCAGGATTCTGATTGTAGATTTAGCAGGGAGCCAATGAGGACAATGTCTATACAGTCGACCCAACCTACTTGTGGTGCGGTATTCACAGATTCACCGATTCTCTTCAAGAGAGACCTGTTTCAAGATGATAAAATGATATTAGAGTGTTTTAGATGGTGGTTTAATGTATATTTGGTTTTTAACTATGAAAATAGGCACATAAAAGTGTTTTTAGAGGGTGTCTCAAGTATTCATGGATTTCAGCTACTCGCGGTCGGTTGTGGTCCCTAACCCCGCAAATACCAGGGGTCGACTGTAGGGCAGAAATCTGCTCTCTCTTTTTAGTCCCTGTCAGGACTCTTGCTGCAGCATTTTGGATTAGCTGAAGGCTTTTCAGGGAGTTTTTAGGACTTCCTGATAATAATGAATTACAGTCGTCCAGCCTGGAAGTAATAAATGCATGAACTAGTTTTTCAGCGTCACTCTGAGACAGGATATTTCTAATTTTAGAGATGTTGCACAAATGGAAGAACGCAGTCTTACATATTTGTTTAATATGTGCGTTGGTCAGAAATGACTCCAAGGTTCCTCACAGCGTTACTGGAGGCCAAGGTAATGCCATCCAGAGTAAGAATCTGGTTAGATACCATATTTCTAAGATTTTCAGGGCCGAGTACAATAACCTCAGTTTGATCTGAATTAAGAAGCAGAAAATTCATCAACTTCATCCAGACTTCTGTCTTAGGTTTCTATAATCTGGCTTCATGGATATAGAAAATTGGGTATCATCTGCAAAGCAGTGGAAACCTATACTACTCTTCTTAACAATACTGCCTAAGGAAATTATGGAAATGCATAATGTTTATAGAAATGTTCCCAAACCTGTGAAACTCCATAAAAGGTAAACTTGCATATAAACAAGTAAAGGGAAATATTCAAGGGAATGGGGAGAAGAAGTAGAAAATACAAGTAGAAGGATAGAACACAAACAGAACCTACTAAAAAACAAAAACATACAGCACCTGAAATAGAAACATTTGTAAAAGTGCACACACACACACACATACACACACACAAACATGCACACACACACTGTGAGATTATTACACTATCATATGCCACCTTATACTTCTAATCAAAGAATTGTTGAATCACTATACGGCTATAGGCCACATTATGCCTTAGATTAAAGATTGTGAAATCATTACACTGTTTTTTGATGCATTATACTGCTGAGTTATAAGAAATGCTGTTTGTGTAGAATCATGGCCTTCCTTTTCTGATTAGAAAGAACAAAACATACTGAACAGGAAGCCAAGGCCATAGCTTAGACTCACTGAGAGAGAAGGAATGTGGATGTTTAGGTTTTGTGACTTTGAAGGGAGCTGAAGCTATAAGAATGTGAGAAACGCTCAGACACTTCGAGACATGGCGGACACCCTCCTGTCCACATGTCCCGTCTGGACGTTTATGCTCAAAGTGTTGTATGAAATAATGAGAATTGTATGGAGAGATTGTTGATTGAGCATTTATACACCGAGTGTTGTTCTTCCTTCAGCCCAAAGATCAAAGAATTGGGATATTTAACAACACACACACACACACACATACAGCACAATCAGCAATCTTGTTGTGTTGAATGTGAGTGTGTGTGTGTGTGCATGTTTGTGTGTGTGTGTGCATGTTTGTGTGTGTGTGCATGTTTGTGTGTGTGTGTGTGTGCATGGTTGTGTGTGTGTGTGTGTGCATGTTTGTGTGTGTGTGTGAGCATGTTTGTGTGTGTGTGTGCATGTTTGTGTGTGTGTGCATGTTTGTGTGTGTGCATGTTTGTGTGTGTGTGTGTGTGTGCATGTTTGTGTGTGTGTGTGTGTACATGTTTGTGTGTGTGTGTGTACATGTTTGTGTGTGTGCATGTTTGTGTGTGTATGTGTGTATGTACATGTTTGTGTGTGTGCATGTTTGTGTATGTGCATGTTTGTGTGCATGTTTGTGTGTGTGTGTGTGTGTGTGTGTGTGTGTGCATGTTTGTGTGTGTGTGTACATGTTTGTGTGTGTGTGTGTGTGTGTGTGCATGTTTGTGTGTGTGTGTGTACATGTTTGTGTGTGTGTGTGCGTGTGCATGTTTGTGTGTGTGTGTGTGTGTGTGTGTGTGTGCATGTTTGTGTGTGTGTCTAATAGAGCATTAGATGGGTGTAGCTTCTTTTCAGCTCTTTGCCATGCACCAGTGGAGCTCCATCAGGGAAAGGAAGGCAAGCAGTGCTTATCTGGTGAAATCTAATAACAGACATACCAAAGTAAAAGGATCTGTCTTCTATCATAAAGTTTCCCATGCTATAGATCACCATCACCCTGTGGCCCCAGCTTTCTATCGTCCCTGCAATCAGGATTAAGTTCACTCGATTATAGAAAGGGGTCGGCATTCTCATGGGTGTGTCCATGTCCTATTAATGGGTGGACTTTGTCAAGCTGAGAGGCCAGCAGCTTTTTCTGGATGCACATTGTAGATAAGCCTCTGATCTTTCATGAGACTGATGGGAGCTTAGCGTACAATCCAAACTGCCATTTGCACTGTACTGATATCAGTTTCCATCTGTGGCTTGTGTCAAAACAGAGCTACCATTAGCAAGTAAACAGGATTTCTCATTCATCATTGTAACAGATGAGTTTTCTCCTGCCATGTCCTCTTCATATAAACGCTGACTCCACCAACACTTCAGATTAGCACCACTCAGAAATTCTTTAGTTGATAAAATCTATCATGTTTAAACATATCTTTTTTATTGCAGGGCTATTTTCTTATATAGGAATTTTTCAGCTCTAATTGAACACTTTCTAAATATGTCTCATTCACTTTTTGCAGCTTTTTCTTCACCAAAGTGCTTCTAACACTGAAATGCAGGTGAATGCATTGGATAGTAGCTTGGGGTTCACTATCTGCCCATGGACTCTTTGGCATGTAGAGCAGAGGTGGGATCAAAACATCAACATCTGCTCTAGGTCCTGAGCTACAGCCACCCCCACATAACATCATCTCTGTAACAGTAACACATCCACTGAAGCAAACCATCAATGTGTTTATCAGTGGCTGAAAAAGTGATAAGACTATATAAATGGAGTCTCTTTATTATTTATTAAAATCTTTTTAAAATATCTTCATCATGAGTTCATCATGTGTCCAAGTGGCCGTGACGCAGACTGAGTCGAAGGTCATCTACCAATCAGAAGCTGTGCGTTTAGATCCCCGACTCCTCCAGTCCACATGCTCCAGGTGTTGTTGGACAGTACATAGAATAAGACTGCATACATATTTGAGTGTGTAGTAAAAAGCACTTTACAAAATAACAGTATTCTACTATACCATACCCTGCTGATGTCATCTTTAGGTCCGCCACTGAGTAGTACAGTTGTATTTGGTTTTTCATGGGACCCCATTGGTTTCTGCGGGCCTGTGGACCATCCATGTCCCCATCTATATTTGGATGGTATCTGAAAGAGACACGAGTACACTTTGGGACTGAGCATTTATAGAAAACTACTTCAAGCAAGAGCTCACAGCTTCAAGCAAGAGCTCACATTTTGTGGAATGCACTTATTCCACAAAATGTTCATGTTCTTACGCCAAACGTCTCTCTGTGAGGTTTACTCTTTACTAGAGGGATTTAATCATTAGCATAACTGAACTGAACGTGAGCAAAACCAAAGAGATGGTGGTGACCTTCTCCAGTAGGCAGAGGGATCTGGCTGCTTCAGTCACCACCATCCACAGGAAGCCAGTGGAGGTAGTTGAGGAGTACAAATACCTGGGAACCATCTTTGACAACCTCCTGAAATTCTCTGCCAACACAGAGGAGATTCTCAGGAGGTGCCACCAACAGCTATACCTCCTTATAACTCAACTGCTTTGGAGTCGGCACACCCATCATGATGACTTTTTACTACGCCTTCCTGGAAAGTATCATGACCTTCTCCATCACCTGCTGGTTCCACTCCCTCAGCCTTCATACAGGGACAGACTGCAGCACACTGCATAAGTGTGCTCTAAAATCATTGGCCTGTCAGGACTCTGACAGGTTTTCAGCCAACAGGCCCTCAGACAGGCAGCCAAAATCATCACTTCCTCCTCCAATTATAACAAATTATTAAAAATATGGAGAAAATACTGTTTGCAATTAAATGTGTCATAGTTTTGTTTAATGGCCGTTAGACTGCATCAGACTAATGTAGCCAGTGCAGTATAACAGTAGGTGCATGTCTCTTCAGGTCGGTGTGGTTTTTTAATTTTTAATTTGGTTCAAATTGCTCATAAAAATACCGAAACAAATATGTAAACACTACAATGTTTTTAAGCTTTCCTGAGGTGAAAAAGTTGGCAATGATAATAAAAGCTAAATGTAGCAGTACACCATAGTATAAAAGTACTCGATCAGATCGGTGATACAGAAACCGTGTTCACATGAACATATCCATCTCAGTGCCATGTATGCCTTCATTATCACCAATTAAAGTTTAACTTCATGTAGTTTACAGTCTAAAGAGCTTTGAGTCACCAGTACAGCTGATTTTATAAACCATATAAATAATAATGTAAGTCTATGAATTCATTTCCAGCTGGTGCTTTTTTAGTCTTGCAATCACGTCACCTCAGAAACTGCGCAGTTGCTTGCTGGTGGTTGCCGTGACGGCGTATGCTCCGTTGCCATTTTCGCTTCTGCATCCATTGATGTGTATGGCGGGTATTACTGTACCATGGATGCGACTGGTTGACAAGTGGATGGCTGTACCAGGAACTGGGCAGTGTCAGAGTTACCACACACAAACCTAGGGGTGGCTGGAAAACAAGACAGTCGTGTAGTCGTAAAAGGAAAACGGAGTGAAACGACTGACCGAGAAAGACACTAGACAAAGAAAACATTACAAAATCTGTTCTTCACCTGTGTGATACAGGAGGCCTTGTGCTCCTCTGTCTCCTTGAAAGCCAGTAGAGTGATGCAGGTCCGCAGATCAGAACTGATGTTGCCTCGCTTGTGAAACAGTACCCTCACCCTGAACCTCTCCCGACCTCCCTTATCCCGCTCTATTTCCACGCTCTCTGAGAGAAGGGAGGCAGATAGAGGGGGAGAGGCAGGGAGGACGGACTCTGATAAAAGCTGTGGATGAAAAAAAATACAGATGAATCTGTGGGGGTTTTCAGTTACATCTCCATCTCTTATCATCTTTTCTCTTCTGCTTACCTGTGTCACAGAGTGAGGGCCAAATGAAGCCCTGAGGCCAGGCTTGGTAGCCCACCCTGTCGGAGGCAGCACGAACATACTCTGAGAAAAGGCAAAAGGGCTAAAGTTGGAGAAAAGAGGGCCCATCTCTGCTTGGGACAGAGGGAGAAACTGCCAAGAAGGGGGGGTGACGGACATCTGGACTGGCAGGGAGAGAGGAAGAGGAGGCTGCAGGAGGGATGGAGGGACTGAGTCAGTAAAAAAAGAGAAGAGGCAGGTGTAAAGGACATGTTACTATCACAAGGTCATACATGTCAGACTTGCTGAGATTTGCTTTAACTGCCTTCCTTTCTGTTATATTTGGGCATCAACCCATACTTTGTCCAAAGAACCCTAACACACCAACAGCACTGTGGTATCAGAGTGCTTGATTAGTTGGACTTTGCTGATGGCAGGCATTCGCTGTGACATTGTTTCAGGAAGCTTATGCTGTTTTACATTTGCCTCTGTCCAGTGCATAAAGTCGTCTACATCTCACAGATTCTGAGTGGGGTTCTGGACTCTATGATGGCCAGTCCATGTGTGGTAATGTCAGCGCATGCCTTGTCAAATCTAAAATGAACATAAATTCAAATGTATCAAAGTAAAGCAGTCTCTCTCCTTTTATCTCCAACGTCATCCATTACATTGCTGCCATATTGACGCCATTCACAGACCAATCCACATTTTTAATTCAATTCCTTTTTATTTATAAAGTGCATAATCACAACAACAGTCACCTCAAGGCGTTTTATGTTGTAAGTGTCATGGTCCCCGTGTCTGCCCGGCTGACCCAGGTTGGCTACATATGTTTCTTGTTTTCCTTTCCCTCTCTCTCACGCTTGCCGTGTCTCACCTGGGCGGAGCTCATTGCGGGCTCCCCGCCCCTGGCCCTCGTACCTGTAAATAATCACACACCTGTGGCTCATCGCTTCACCAGTGTCCACTACTTAAGGCAGTGGCTGGAAACATCTCATCGCTGGACTCGGTAGTAAGCTCCAGAGGGCTAGTTTCTAGTTGTCTTTTTGCGTTGTTGCTCCGTTAGATTAACCGTTTCCTGTGAACAGGAATCTCTTTCCCTTGGAGCCCTGCATGTGCTAAGTTGCTGGTGTGCTGTGTGTGTGTGTGTGTCTGGAACTGTGTGAAGATTCCCTCGTGTGTGAAGAGCCCCCTTTTCTGGACTCCCCTGTGCCCTGGATTCCCCTCGCCCTCTCACCTGTATATAGTTCATGCATTTATTACTTCCAGCTGGACGACTGTAATTCATTATTATCAGGAAGTCCAAAAAACTCACTGAAAAGCCTTCAGTTAATCCAAAATGCTGCAGCAAGAGTCCTGACAGGGACTAGAAAGAGAGAGCAGATTTCTCCTGTTTTGGCTTCCTGTTAAATCCAGAATTCAAAATCCTGCTCCTCACATACAAGGTCTTAAATAATCAGGCCCCATCTTATCTTAATGACCCTGTAGTACCATATCACCCTATTAGAGCACTTCGCTCTCGCTCTGCAGGCCTACTTGTTGTTCCTAGAGTATTTAAAAGTAGAATGGGAGGCAGAGCTTTCAGTTTTCAGGCCCCTCTTCTGTGGAACCAGCTTCCAGTTTGGATTCAGGAGACAGACACTATCTCTACTTTCAAGATTAGGCTTCAAACTTTCCTTTTTGCTAAAGCATATAGTTAGGGCTGGACCAGGTGACCCTGAATCCTCCCTTAGTTATGCTGCAATAGACGTAGGCTGCCGGGGATTCCCATGATGCATTGAGTTTTTCCTTTCCAGTCACCTTTCTCACTCACTATGTATTAACAGACCTCTCTGCATTGAATCATATCTGTTATTAACCTCTGTCTCTCTTCCACAGCATGTTTTTATCCTGTCTTCCTTCTCTCACCCCAACCGGTCGCAGCAGATGGCCCCGCCCCTCCCTGAGCCTGGTTCTGCTGGAGGTTTCTTCCTGTTAAAAGGGAGTTTTTCCTTCCCACTGTCGCCAAAGTGCTGCTCATAGGGGGTCATATGATTGTTGGGTTTTTCTCTGTATCTATGAAGCGCCTTGAGGCGACTTTTGTTGTGATTTGGCGCTATATAAATAAAATTGAATTGAATTGAATTGAATTATAGTTGCACCTGGTGTTGTGTATCAATAAAAGGAACTGTATTTTAGCTTCCTTATCTGCGCTTGAGTCCATCACAGCTCGTGACAGTAAGGTAGACCCTACAATAATACATACAGAGAAAAACCCAACAACCATATGACCCCCTATGAGCAGCACTTTGGTGACAGTGAGAAGGAAAAACTCCCTTTTAACAGGAAGAAACCTCCGGCAGAACCAGGCTCAGGGAGGGGTGGGGCCATCTGCTGTGACCGGTTGGGGTGAGAGAAGGAAGAAGCAGTCTTACAGCATTTGAGGAAGCACTTTCTCCCTCTCCCTTATCTTTCCTGCTTGGCTTCTCATGTCTTTGTATAGTCTTGCTTACTCACTAACCCTCAGACAGTCTCCCAAACTTGTTCTCTAAAAACGTAAAGAAGAATTATGGATTTGATCAACTGGTCCCTTAATGAAACTGACCACCTCTGGGCTTGGGAGAGCCCGATTATCCTGCGGAGACGTTTGCTGCCAGATACTCGATGGTCGGTTGCGTCTTGTGTCTGGCGACACTCTCGATGGAGGACATTGAACGACATCTACCAATTCGGAATCACGATAACAGAGTTCTGGCTGATTGGAGCTGGCTCGGACCTGGCTTATCGAAGAACAAGAAGCGGCTACAGCTGTTCAAAATCCCACAAGGCTGGCCAACATGACAGACGATGGGCAGGGATGTGAGTACTCAGACTGTGTTTTTGAATGCAATATGGAGCTTGGAGAAGCTCAGGGGTCTGCTATGTGGATAACATCTTGAAGAAGAAGAACAGGAATTGAGAGACCTGCTGACCAGTGACGGACATTAGACCAACTGTAAAATTCGAAGCAGTTTGTTCGCACTCAACAAAACAACTACCATCTTCATCTCATGCGGCCCCCTGACGCCAGCTGGATGCTCAAGGCAAAAGCTGACGGGAATAACAAAACTCTCCCTTAGATAATAAGACTGTTGTGACTCTCTCCCCCCTCATTCAAGGCACCTGCGTCGACCGAAGTTTGTTGACTTTTGCTTGACAAATGTAGCTACAATCATACAAGTGCAAAGATTTCTGTTTATTTCTATAATATCAGCTATTAAATATTTTCACAGTAATTTAGGCGTCTTAAACACTCACAGGTGATCTTTGTATAAGGTGAACATAGAGTATGATCTGAGAGAATGAAAGTATGACAACAATAACAACAGGTGAGCAGCTGTGATACACAGTAATACACAATAATGACTCACCTGTGATGGAAATCCAAAGCAGCAGCAGCTCTCCTGTTCGTCCCCACCACACAGTGACACAGCTGACACCTTCCATCACTGCAGGTCTCCTGCAGCACAGTGAAGCCAATGTGAAACTTCAAAGCTCATCCATACTCAGCTGGCAGATAATCGGCTCGTCCCAAAGGGTGAGTGGACGGGCTTCCACCACTCATACAATCAAGCCCACTTCATGAAGAAGGTTATGTTATCACCATGTTGTCTCAACTGACAGTCGCAGGATTACATACACACAGGTATGAATATAATGGCTTTGATAGGCCTTTTAATGATTTCTCAAGCTGTTCGTTTTCCAGGGTGGACTGATTATACAGTTTTTTTCTGTCTGCATAACTGTGATAAATTAGTTATGCAAATATCATATGTCATATCAAATATGTACATACAATTATTCAGTCTTTTACTATCTCATGCTGAAAGTAAAGTTTTTCACTGTCATGGAACTTCAAGGCAAAGTTAACTTCTTCTTGGTGACCATTAATATAAACCACGCCTGTTCTTTTGTTTCAGGTGAGGCTCGTCCACAGTTCCCAGGCCTCTTGTTTCCTTTGCATCTCTCCCTGAGAGAGAAAATGGGACAGGATCCTACTCAGGTTTGACCTCTGCTACAGTTACAGCCTTCTAGCCCAAAACCCATCCTAGGATTTATCTACCTGCTCTGTAGGATGAATCGTCTTCAGGTGTATTTCCTCAGCTCGGTCTACGTCTCTGTGTTTACACTTCAACCTACCTGTTTGATCAGACAGGCATAATTAAGCCTTAATGAACTGTCATAGTAACAGTACTACAGTACACCCATGTTAGGAAGGTGAAGGTGGATATCCTCCTGCTTTGGGATAAAAAATATTTAGTTTTGGCAAAAACTGTACTTATATGTCTGAAATGAAACAAAACAATCCTTTTCTATTGTTTTTACAGTGAAGTCAGTTTTCTAACCCTGTAGTAGCCTCACAGTTCATGTTAACTGATCAATGGGGTGCAAATGATTGATGGCAGAAGCTGCCAATTGAGTGCTATAAAAGTTAATTTCTGGAAATGAGGGATAGACACATAAACACAGAGTACCTGGCACCTTAGTGCCGAAATGAATGTCTGCTGCTTAGCATATGAGGGCTAGATGTGGAGAAGCCGGCATCCCAGTGGTAGAAGGTAGGAAGTTTGCTGCTGCATATGGCAAATGGTAAAATCCTTTTGTATTATTCATTTATTAACAGACTAACAATTCATTTTGAAATTCTGATCTATAATAAATGTTTATATTTCACATTAAATGATAAAATAATAAATATCTTTAGTAATTTCTAAATAAAATAATTTTAAAATGAATTTGTAGATTAGTTAAATTATTGCATATTTGACTGCACAACTCATTAATGAAGCACAAAACTCTTTATTGTGATGCACATGACTCCTCTGGTCCTGCATATGTACGGTGATTGTGCTCATGAATACCATTTCACATGTGACTTACCCTTAGAGAATAAACCTTAACACACGCTTAATGAAAGATTTGATGTGCTGATCCATAATAGCAGAACAGAATTGCAGCATTAACATAAATTAGGACAGGACCCCTGTGGAGTCTACATAATGATGGTGCTCTGAGTGAGCAGGTTGAGGGGAGATGGGGAGGAGGAAGGCTGCACGCTGATTGGCTCAATGAAGGTGTAAAAGAAAATGACAGCGCTAGAGAAAGAAGCATTGAGTTTGACAGTGTGGGAAAGTGGAAGTGATGTAAACTTTAAATGCAATTAAATTTTATTTTTACAGCTTCAAATCACAACAACAGTCACCTCAAAGCACTTTATATTGTAAGGTAGACCCTACAATAATACATCTGGAGAAAGCAATCATATGAGTCCCTGTGAGCAAAGACAGGAAGAAACCAGGCTCAGTGAGGGGCGGGGCCATCTGCTGCGAGCGGTTGGGGTGAGAATAGACTAGCAACTAAACACTCAGGAAAGCAGACAGTTCAGTTATATTTGATTTAGAAGCTCCAGGTCACGAACACAGTTGCTTCATAATGTAATGTAAAGGCCAAGGAGTGATCACAGGTCTTCCTTTTTATGCATAAGCTTTTTATACATTATCTACAATTATGAATATTTAATGTAATGATCGCTGTGATAGACATCATCCGTCCTCTTAGTCTGAAGAGCATTTGAATCCTGTGATTAACCCTGTAAGGCTACAGGTGTTTTTAAGATCACACAAACAGCTGTAAACAACAAACATTATGTTTCCTGGCGACAGGATTTGCACTTCTGGCAACTCGAACTTATTTTTAACGAGCTACAAAATGGCCAAAACAGAGAAAGGAGAAAAGCCTACGCACTGTCATAGCTCAGCTGGCACGTGCCAGCACAGGATCACAGCCCAAACAACAGAAGGTACAGCTAAATATATCTGTGTGTGTCAGGAAACGTTCTCATTGGTCAGTGTCAGGATGTCTGGACATGGCGCACACAGACGAAACACGCTAAAGTTATCCAGAGCAAACACACAACTGGTTACTCTGTGAGACAAACAACTGAACCTACTGTACAAGCA